>NC_081345.1:34800689-34987448 GCF_029784015.1 Lycium ferocissimum | reverse complement strand
TTCCCGGGATAATAGCGGGGGCTTTGTTTGGGGTTGGGAACAAATTTGGGAAAGGCCAAGCGGGTTTTTTTGCCCTGGGTAAACCTTGTACCATGCCCCGGTCGCGGTGGGAGGTTTGGGGGACATCTTTTTTTTCCCCGGTCCCCAAAATTGCCAACGGATTAAGTGTTATATCCGTATTTTGTACATTGGGATGTCAAGGTTAGCCATGATAAGTTAGGGGCAAGACCATTTCGGGATACAGAGAAGTCGAGACTTTTGACCTTCGATTTTTGTTTTAAGTCACAAGTTGCTCATAAATTTGATGGCATGGAACATTTAAGAAAATTTGGGGCTAAAAGTGAAATATTAGAGAAAGTTGGTAAATCATGAAAATTGGCCATGTTGGCCATGTGGCTTGGAAATGGTCCCCGCGTTTGTGGCCAAAATTTAATTAGTCCCGGCCACGTATGTGGGCCGTGGTACAGCATGGATGAATGTGTATGCATATATTGGATGAGGGAGCAGATTAATTCGTCATTTTATCTCTACGAAGCAGAAATATGAAGAACAACCAAGGGTTGTTCGGCCATAAACTGACAGAATTTGTCATGAGAAATTGATGAGAAAGTTATTTTCTTCTAGGTTTTCTACTATTTGGAAGGTCCTGGCAACGTGGAGTTATTGTTGGAAAGACAGCAAGCGTTTGTTAATGAAAGTTTTCATCTAGTCGAATGGAGAAGATGGATGGAAAGAGTGAGGATTTAATCTTTACATGTTTTCATAGATGTTTGTACATGTTGTGGTATGTGGAAATGAATGAAATTATTAGAAATTATGCGTGTAGAAGTGTAGCCGTGTGTGTGTGTGGGGCCGTGTACAAGTGTGTGTTATGTAAAAAGTGGTGAAGTAATTGTAGTTAACATGTTTGTGTGTTGTTGTAAGGTGTGAAATGAATGGAACTCATAAAATATTGGAGTTGATGTTTGGTAGTGTATGTTGGATTTGACGTGTGTGTTGTGTTGTGTAGTAAGTGAAGAACTAATTTGTTTAGCGTTTGGTTGATGTTGTTGTGGATTTATGACAAAGTGAAGAACCAATGAATTAAGTTGAAGTCAAAGTCGTGTGTGGGCTGATTTTAGGCTTGATGAATCGGAAATATAGTTTAAATTGGATTTATGGAAGATAATGTTGTCGATGTGAATTGTTGGTATGGTTGATGAAATTGAAAGGAAGAAATGTGTTGTTGATTATTTCCTTGAACTTAGAGGATTTCGGGTGAAGTAGTATATTGTTGGATTGCTTTGAATATTATACGGATTGTTTGAAATGTTCTTGAATCTTGTTTAAATGGTTTGGATTAGTACGTGAACGTATGAATATTGATGTTAGTTTGATCGTATGCGGTTGATTTGGATAGGAAATACAATATCGTCGAATTATATAGAAAGAGTTACTAATGTTAGAATGCGTTTGAATTCATTATTGATGTTGTTGGAATAGTTGTTGGTATTGTTGTTGATAATATTAAGTAGGGATTGAATTCTCGGGGATCTTTGAGTTTATAGGGGAAGTATTGCTTGAGAATTTAAATTAAATAAAGTGTTGGCTTAGAATTGGATTAGAGGTGCCTATGGCTAATGTTTGGTGTCTAATGACGTTGTTGTAGATTTTGAAAGCGGGAACTTGAATTTGGATTAGCTTAGGAAGCAAACGAGGTATGTAAAGCTTATCCTTTGCCATTTCAACGGCATGTCAGATGCAAGTAAGTTATGATGTATTATGAGAGCCGGGGAAATTACATAAAATCGAGCATGTTTACGATGCTTGGCGCTTCTTGATGTTGGCGCCTTTATGTGGTGAAACTATGGTTTATATGTCTTTGTATGATTGTTTACGATGTTGCGTAAAGTTTTGTTTTGAAAGAGTTTGTAACTTCGAACGTCGTAACTTTCACGGAGACAAAACGGTTAACTTTGATATGCTCGTAAATGATTCCATAACGTATAATGACTTTAATTTTCATAAGGCGGGCTCGGATTGGGTTGGCCTACGTCCAGTGGGGTCGCGACTTTCCTTTGTACGGATCTTATGACTTTTTGAAAGAACTTAATATGACTACATTTCCGACCCTAAGTATGATTATATATTTATTTGTTGAGTACGAAATGATTCGTATGCTTATGATTAGATACGTATATATGGTTTTTGAAGTTCGGTTTGATATGTTCCGGTGATATTCGGAAGAAATCGATTTGACCTCTTGTCTTGGTTTTGTAAATGATGGTTCGTTTTGATTATCTTTATTGGGTCTTTGTAAGTGTTTTGCATTGCGTATGGTTTCCCACGACTCGGTTCGTGCATCACTATAGTTACTTCATCGTAGAGTCAGTGGGTATGTTTCGTCTGCTTATTTATATGATATTACGGTGTAATGTGTCCGGTTCACTTGACCCATTATAGGGCGGGTACGTGTATATGTGATATTGCCGCTGGATTTTTGACAGCGGTATATGTGTATTGCGTGAATTTTTACCCCGCGGTATGTGATATTACGTTGGACTTTGTAATGTGCGGTATGTGTCTCATTGGATTTTGACCGCGGTATGTGATATTGCATTTGGACTTTTGGCCATGTTATGTCGGGTTTCGGAGATATGAAGTCTTACGGGTAGAATGTGTTATGGCGCCCGATGGGCGGGGAGCCGATAATGTCCCAGAGCCTGTCGTGATTTGTATTTTGGAAAATAAACACTTTGGTATTTTGGTTGCGCTTACTTCCACTTACGTAGGATACGAAGTTTGATGTGATATGATAATATGATAAGATGATGATATGATGATTTTGTTTACGAGTCCTCGCTGGAGGCGGGATCGTTATATGTTATATATATGTATTACGAATATGATCGGTTAATATCGGAGCGGTGGTGGGGGCAAACCCAATAGTTGGGGCAATCGCGTTAGTTTCGGCAAATCCGCATCGATAATGTCATTTCATATGATATGTTCTATTTTCCGTATATATGAGACGAAATATTTTTTTGAAAGTAGACATTTTGGCATTCGATGGTTATATTTGTCTTAATGCGCTTATGTATGGTTTGTACTTCAAATGCATACTTTGGTTTTCGGGGTTGTTATCTTCCTTTAATCTGTGCCTATTTCGATTATGATCTCATTTTTCGTATTTCCTGAACACTGCGTACTCGGTACGTATTTCGTGCGACCCCGCTTTCTTCGAAGTGCGTTTTCATCTTGTGCCGCGGTACCAACGGATGAGTAGGGGATGTTAGCGAAAGATGTTCCGGCTAGATTGGCGAGCTCCATTTCCTCGGAGTCTTTATGAGTCGGAAAGTGCTTTTGTATGGTGTTTGGAGTTAAGGTAGAGACTTTGCGAGACGGTGTCGTGTGTATGATATGTCGGTTTTGTAAGCGGCTATGTAAGCGGTATTTCGTTGTGCATTATATTACGAACTTCATATGTTCTGATTTCATACGATGCTAGTTTTATTTGATTGGACAAAGAATGAAGAGCATGTTTGTTTTTTTGAAAAATTTTCATTATATACTTATGTCATGTTTTGCGGGCTCGGTATGGTTAAGAGTATTACGAGTCGGCGGGTTTGCTCGGCCTTAAGTAAGGGCGGGTGCCACGTCACGCCTGTCGGAAGTTAGGGTGTGACAAATTGTCCATCGAGCTTCGTTCGTCCTAGGGTTGTCTGCAAAATCGTGTCCCGGTAGAGTCTGTTTATGGTGTGAAGCGCGCCACGTTTATAAACGGGGAGGCTCGAGGCATCTAGGGTGGTTACTGTTCTTTCACGTACGAGATCGTGCCATAGAGCCAAGTCATAGGGAATGAGACTTACGATCTAACCTTTGATTTCGAGCGGAGAAGAATGACATCGATAGAAGAAAGTGATTGAGGATGTTGGAAGTTACAAAGTACGCAGGTAAGCAAAGGTATGAAAGATATATGTCGGGTAAGATACTGAAGTACGATTGAGACACAAGTTGAAGATTAAAAGAGAAAGTAGACAAGATTTGGGGCATGTGAGGTATGTTAAATCATTTTTTCGTGCGGTGATGATATTGGGAGCCACATTTTGTGTAGGTACGTGATATGATATATATATACATATATATGTTGACGTGAGGCTTTGTTGGTATTTCTGTGCGTGCGAGTTTGGGATGGTAAGAAATATAGAGGAAACTGCTGAAATTTTCCCGAAATAAAAAAAGAGAATGAGATATAGGTTTGTAATACGACTTGAAAGGTCGTGCTTAATAGTAATAGTGAGAATAAGACAAGAGTACGAGAGGAAGGAATTGTGATGTATATGAATGTGTTGGTAAGACGACTTGTGAGATATTAGGATAAAGTTGATTAGAAAGGGTAGAAGGTTAAGGAGTGTTACATTATGAGATTGAATATGAACGGGACAATGTGAGTATAATGAAGATTGTTGTGGAAATAAGTAAAGCCCAGTAAGAAAGTGGCCAAGGCTATGATGTGATCTATGTAGCTAGAATACAAAGGCAAGTGTGAGACGGAAAAACAAGCTATGGAACGAATAAGGAAGGGTTTGAGTTAAAGATTAGGAGACGACACGAGATAATGTGCCTAGAATGTTACAAGTTGAGTAAAGGGAATCACAAGAAAGGAAAGTTTAAACCGAGATATATTGGACCTTATCACATTATTCGTAAGGTAAGAGGGATGGAAAAGAAATATGGTTGGTAGAAGAGATCGCGTGCTATGGTAATAAAGGAAACCCAGGATCCTTAAGACCCTGTGTGACTAGTTGAACATTCGAGGACGAATGTTCTAAAGGGGGGAAGGATGTTATATCCCGTATTTTGTATATTGGGATAATCCGGGTTAGCTATGATAAGTTAGGGGCAAGACCATTTCGGGATACGAAGTCGAGACTTGAGTTTGGATTAACTTAGGAAGCAAACGAGGTATGTAAAGCTTATCCTTCTTTCCTTTTGGCATGTCCTAGGCGCAAGTAAGTTATGATGTATTATGAGCTTCGAAAATTCTATTCGTAAAGTCAAGGCATGTTTACGATGCTTATTTGCTTCTTGATGTTGGCACCTTTATGTGGTCAAGCTATAGTTTATATGTCTTTGTATGATTGTTTACCAATGTTGCATAAAACGTTTGGTTTTCAAAGAGTTTGTAACTACGAACGTCCGTAACTTTCACGGACGGAAATAGGATTGCTTTGATATGCTCGTAAATGATTTCATAACGTATAATGACTTTAATTTTCATAGGCGGGCTCGGATTGGGTTGACGCTCGTCCGTGGGTCCCGCGACTTTCCTTTGTACGATGCTTAACGACTTTTTTGAAAGAACTTAATATGACTACCTTCCGACCCCCGAGTATGATTATATATTTATTTGTTGAGTCGAAATGATGATTCGTATGCTTATGATTCCGATACGTAGCTATGGTTTTGAAGTTCGGTTTGATATGTTCCCGAGTGATATTCGGAAGAAAATCTGATTTGACTACTGTCTTGGTTTGTAAATGATGGTTCGTTTTGATTATCCTATTGGGTCTTTGTAAGTGTTTTGCATTGCATATGGTTTCCCACGACTCAGTTCGTGCATACTATGGTTACTTCCTTCGCCGAGTCCCGGGCCGGTATGTTTCGTGCGCGCACTATATGATATTCTCGCAGTATGATGTGTTCGGTTCGCCGAGCCCCTCCGTATAGGGCCGGTACCGTGTATATGTGATATTGCCGTTGGAGTTTTTACCGCGGTATGTGATATTGCAGTGGATTTTTGACCGCGGTATGTGATATTGCGTGGACTTTTGACGATGGTATGTGATATTGCGTGGATTTTTGACCGCGGTATGTGATATTGCCGCTGGACTTTTGACCACGGTATGTTGGGTTTCGGAGATATGAAATCTTCTGGAGTAGGATGTGTTATGGCGCCAATGACGGGCGGGCGACCATATTTTAAGAGCCACATGCATGATTTGTATTTTGAAAAATAAACACTTTGGTATTTTGGATTTGCACTTACTTTGCGTATACAGGATACGAAGTTTGATGTGATATGATAATATGATAAGATGATGATATGATGATTTTGTTTACCTCCCTCAGGCTGGAGGGCGTGGATGCGTTATATGTTATATATATGTGATTCGGAATATGATCGGTTGGTATCGGAGCCGGTGGTAGGGCAAACCCAATGGTGGGGCAATCCTACATTGGTTTAGGCAAATCCCACATCGGTAATGTCAGCTCATATGATATGTTCTATTTTCCGTATATGTGAGACAGAAATATTTTTTCAAAAGAAAGCTAGACATTTTGGCATTCTGATGGTTATATTTGTCTTCTGTACCGCTTATGTATGGTTTGTACTTCGAGCGCACGCACTTTGGTTTCGGGTTGTTATGCTCGCTTTCTATACCCCCTATTTCGATTATGAGTACATATTTAAATGTCGACCCCCTTTCTTCGGGGGCCATTTCATGCGCGCGGACCCCACGGATGAATAGGGGATGTTAGCGTTTCAAGATGTTCCGGTAGATTAGCGAGCGGCCATTTTCATAGAATGCCGCCGAGTCGAGTGCTTTTGTATGGTATACGGAGTTATGGTAGAGACTTTGCGTCATTGTCGTGTGTATGATATGTCGAGTTTGTAAGGGCTATGTAAGCCGATATTTCGTTAATGCATTATATTACGAACTTCGTATGTTTACGATTTCATACGATGCTAGTTTTATTTGATTGGACAAAGATGAAAGGCATGTTTATTTTTAAGAAAATTTTCATTATATACTTATGTCATGTTTTGCGGTGTATGGTTAAGAGTATTACGAGAGTCGGCGGGTTCGCTCGGCCTAAGTAAGGGCCGGGTGCCCATCACGACCTTTGGAAGTTAGGGTGTGACATTAAGATCGAACATCGGAAGCGGGTGGATTGTTACGGAGATGGAGCTTCCGACTAGGAAGTAATTAATGGACTTCATTACGAGTTTACCTCGCCTCAAGTTTGATTCCATATGGGTATTGTAGATAGGCCGACAAAATCAGCCCGTTTTCTTCCGGTCGGGACTACTTATTCGTAGAAGACTATGCAAGGTTATATATTAAGGAGATAGTAAGACTTCACGGAATTCCCACATCTATTATATCCGACGGAGGTGCCGATTTACAACTAACTTATTCGGAGATCATTTCGAGAAGGATTGGGGACCCGAATGAGTCTTAGCACGATTCCACCCTCGGTCGACGCCGACGGTTGCGGAAGTAAATCGGACGCTTAAAAAGGTATGATTGCGAGAGTGTTATTGATTTCGAGGTAGGCTCGGGACGATCATTTGCCACTTATTAAGTTTGCTTATAATAATAGCTACCATTCTAGCATCCGGATGGCACCGTATGAGGCTCGTATGGCGGGGAAGTTCTATAGCGATTGGTGTTCGATGTTGGAGAAATAGATAATTGGCCCGAAATGACTCGGCAAATGCGATTGATAAAGTGAAACTCATTCGGGAACTTTATTAACAACTCGGAGTCGACGAAATCATATGCGGATAATCGACGTCGACACTTAGAGTTCCAGTTGGTGATTGGGTATTTCTCGAAAGTGTCAGCCCATGAAGGGTGTTGTGAGATTCGGCAAGAAGGGGAAGCTCAGTTCGAGGTACATTGGACCTTACCAGATCTTCCGTAAGGTAGGCAAGGTTGCCTATGAATTAGACCTACCATCTCATTTGGGAGTATTGCATCCAGTCTTCCACGTATCAATGCTTCGCAAATGTATAGGCGATCCTTCCCGGAGTATTTCCCGTAGATGATATCCGGGTGATGAGAAAATTATCCTACTGATGAGCGCCGGCCGCCATGCGGATGGGCGAGGTGAGAAGATTGCGTACTAAAGACGTGGCTTCCGTTAAGGTATTGTGGCGGAACAATAACAGGGAGGAGGTGACCTGGGAAGCCGATGAGGAGATGAAGAATAAGTATCCCTACTTATTTCCTATGCCTATGGTAATTTATATGTAATATGGTTATGTTGATTGATGAATGAGCTTCTATGTGATAGCTATAAAAGGAACTCCCCCGAAGTGCTTATAAGACCCTGTAAGACCAGTTTAACATTCGAGGACGAATGTTCTAAAGGGGAAGAGAATGTTATAACCGTATTTTGTACATTGGGATAGTTTAAGCTAATCGCGATAAGTTAAGGACAAGACTATTTTGGAATACGAGGTAGAGACTTTTAACTTCCGATGTCGTCTTAATGCACAAGTTGCTTATAAATTTTATTGGTATGAAAATATCAAGGAAGATTAAAGATTAAGAAGCTAAATATTTCATGAAAAGGCCACATGTGGCCGTGTGGCTCCCACCATGGCTTGGCCAAATTTGATTGACTCGAAGCCATGAGTGGGGCGTGTGTCCACCTTGTATGAATTATATATATAGATAAGTGATGACAAAGCAAGACAATTATTCATCATTTCACAACTTAAGAAACTTGGAGAAGAGAGGAGAAACATTCGGCCATGGCTAGCCGAAAATTTGGTGCCCATGAATATTGATCAAAAAATAATTTTCTTCAGTATTCCAACCAATTAGAAGGTCCCTAGTAACGTGGAGTAGTTGTTGGAGCAATCAAAACATCCATTTTTGCAACTTACAAACCCTAGCCAAGTTGAGAAGTTAAGTGGGAAAGGTAAGGTTTAATCTTCTTTTGCATGTATTATGGATGGTTTGAACGTGTTGTAGTGTGTAGAAATGAATGAAATTCATGGAACCATATGTGTAGGTGTTGAGCCGTGTAGGGGCTGTTCTATGTAGGAATGATGAACTAAATTTACTTAGTATTGTTGGTTGTTGTTGTTGTGGATTCTATGATGCAAATGAAGGTTTAATGGTTCAAGTTGGAGTTGTAATTATTTTTGGGCTGTTGTAGAAGCTAATATGATGTTAATATAGTTTCTTGCATTTGTGTAAATGATGTTGTTAACGTGTGGTTGTTGGCATAGTTCACGAATTTGGAAGAAAAGAATGTGTTGTGTTGTGTTGCTCTTGTCGAGTTTGGAAGATTTCGGGTGGTGTTGTATATTGGTTGGGCTTTGTTTTGAATATTGTGCGGGTTGTCCTCAAAGTGTTCTCGAGTCTTGTTTGAATGGTCTCGGGTTAGTACTTGAACGTGTGAGCATTGGTGTTGGCTTGATTGTATATGGTTGACTTGAATGTAATTGGAATGTCGTCGAATTTTGTAGAAATGAGTTACTAACGTTAGAATGCGTTTTGAATTAATTGTTGATGTTGTTAATATGGTTGTTGGTATTGTTGTTGATGATTTGGCCGAGTTGAATTCTAGGGATTTATTGAATTTATAAAGGAAATGCTGTCCGAATTTCTACAAATGAAGTGCTAGCTTAGGATCGAATTTCTAAGTACCTATAGCTAATGTTTGGTATCTAATGACGTTGTTGTAGATCTTGGGAAGCCCCCGAGACTTAAGTTCGGATTAACTTAGGAAGCGGACAAGGTATGTAAAGCCTATGCCTTCTTTCTTTTGGCATGTCTTAGATGTAAGTGAGATACGATACGAGCCTTGGGGTAACTCTATTCATAAGTTCCGAGCATGTTTACCACTCTTATTTACTTCTTGATATTAGCATTCTTAATATAGTCGAGCTATTGCCCTCGAGTCTTTTGTATGATTGGAGAGTACATGATGCATAGAGAGATCCTATTCCTAAAGGATTCTATAATGAATAATGTCCGTAACTTTCATAGGCGGCCTCGGATTGCTTTGATACGTCGTAGAGGATTCTATAACGAATAATGTCCGTAACTTTCATAGGCGGGCTCGGACTGGGTTGATACATGTCTAGGATGTTATATCCTGTATTTCGTACATTGGGACAATCCGGGTTAACTATGATAAGTTAGGGACAAAGCCATTCCGGGATACGAAGTCGGGATTTTTGACCTTCGGTTTTGTTTTGAGACATAATGTGTTCATGAATTGGTTGGCATGGAACATTTGGGAAATTTGGGACTAAAAGTAGAATATTGAAAAGTTAGAAATTATTGAATTTTTGGCCATGTTGGCCGTGTGTGACTTGGAGGGTGCCACACATTTTGTGGCCAAATTTAATTGGTCCAACCCATGTGTGGGCCATGGACACTGGATGATTCATCTAGGAGCTTAAAAGATGACTAAGTGTTCATCTTTCCTCATTTTACACTTAGAAAAAAAAAAAAAAAAAAAGAGAACTTGAAGAACAACCACCACGAACCATTCGCCAAGGCTCCCATTTTCAAGACCAAGATTTAACCATCCAAAAATTAATTCTTCCTAGCAAACCTACTAAGTGAAGGGTCCTCATCAACGTGGAAGTGTTGTTTGGGTCAACAAACCTCTAGTTTTCATCCTAGCTAACCCTAGCCTAGTTGAGAAGTTGAGGAAGAAAGGTAAGAATTAATCTTGTTTTATGTGTTATGAATGATGTGCATGTTGTAGTAGATGAAAATGGATGAAATTCATGGAAATATTGCATGTAGAGTGGAGCCGTGTGCATGGTGTGTGTGGCGTGTGTGTGTGTTGTTGTGTTGCATTGATTAATGAATTGTCTAGAGCATGTGGAGAAAAAGAATGAGAATCATCAACATATGTATGTGGGAGGTGTTGGCCGAATATAGGCCATTTGTGTGACAAGAAATGAATTAATGTTAATTAGTATTTTGATTGTTGTCGTTATAGATTCTATGTTGACGATAAGAGTTTAATGACTCAATTGATATTGTAAGTGTTGCGGTGATTTTGAGGTTATTGTGCATTTGATGTAAACCATATATTTATGAGAATGACATTGTTAAAATGTGAATTGTTGGTGCAAATCATGATTCGGAAGTTAGGAATGTGTCATGGATGGTTGTGTTCTCGGGTTTTGGGCATTTTTCGGGTGGATTGGAGTGGTATTTGGGAAGGTTGAAATATTGTGTGAATTGTTTACAATGTTCTTGAATGTTGTTGGTATGAGTTCGGACTAGTATTTGAATGTATGAGCATTGATGTTGCTAGTTTGGTTGTTGGTGTTGTGGTTGTTGATTTGGCCGAGTTGAATTCTCGGGGTTGGTGTATGGTTGTTGATTTGGGAAGTCTTTGCCCAAATTTCGTAGAATTTGATATTCGTTTGGAATCGGGTCCTAAATACCTTTAGCTAATGTTTGACATATTATGACGTATTTGTAGATCTTAGGGAGCCCGAAGTTTGAGTTTGGACTAGCTTCGAGGGCGGACGAGGTATGTGTTTATCCTTTTTCCTTTTGGCATGTCCTAGACGCAAGTAAGTTGTGATATGTTATGAGTCTGGGGTAATTCTATTCTTAAAATCCGAGCATGTTTATGATTCATATTTGCTTCTTGATATTGGCATCCTTAATATGGTCGAGCTATAGACCGTATGTCTTCGATACGATTGGATTTGAAATGCTATGTATACGGTTTGTTCCGAAAGGATCTTATGCCTACAAATATCCGTAACTTTCCTAGACAGAACCGGATTGCTTTGATAAGCTCGTAAACGATTCTTATTTGTTTCTTGATATTTGTATTCTTAATGTAGTCGAATTATGGTCTTTATGTCTTTTGTATGACTAAATTTCAAAAGAGTTTTGCTCCTAAACGATTCTGTAACTACGAACGACCGTAACTTTCAAGAAAGGGCTCGGATCACTTTGATTTCTTCGCAAATGATTTCATGACGAGTAATGACTTTAAATTTCATAGGCGGGCCCGGGTTGGGTTGACGCTCGTCCGTGGGTCCGCGACTTTTCTACGTTTGGTTCTAACGACCTATTTTTTGAAAGAATTTAATACGACTATCTTTCGACCCCCGAGTATGATCACTTATTTACCTATTGAGTCCGAAATAAGGATTTTTATGTATGTGATTTTGATACGTAACTATGGTTTCGAAGTTCGGTTTGATATGTTCCCGAGTGATATCGGAAGAAAATCGATTGACTATTGCTTTGGCTTATAAATGATGGTTCGTTTTGATTAACCTATTAAGTCTTTGAAATTGTTCTAAACTGTATTTGGTTGCTTATGATTCTGTTCGTGTATTCTGTTGTTACATTTTTCGCCAAGTCCCGGGCCGGTTATGTTATCGTGCGCACTATGCTTTATTATGGTGTTATGATGTGTCCGGTACGCCGAGCCCCTTTTCGGCCGGGTACTGTGTATATATGCTACGTTATATGTTATATGTAAGGATTACTGAATATGATCGCCGGAATCGGGCGGTGGTGGGGCAAACCCAATGGGTGGGGCAAACCCGGCGGCGAGGCAAATTCCACATCGGTTTAGGCCAATCCCACATCGGTTGGAGCCAATCCCACATCCGTTAACGGCATCTCATACGGTCGGCTACGACGTTATGACGTGTTACGGTACGTATATGATGATCATTATATTTGCCTTCGTATCTCATATGTATAATTTGTATGTCGGATGCAAGCGCTGGTATTTCGGTTATTAAGCCTACTTTCCGTATTCAGCTCGATTATGACTCTCGCTTACGGTACCTTTCGCTTTGCATACTCGCACATATTTCGTATCCGACCCCTTCTTCGGGGCCGCGTTTCATGCCGCCAATTACATGACGCCCGATTTGGAGATCCGCCGCTTGGATACCTACTCTCATTTTGGAGTGCTCCCTCGTTCGGGGCTACACATTTGGGTACGGTACATTTCCGTCGTTTGTATATACGTGTTGGTTCGGGGGGTACGCGGGGCCCCCGTCCCGTCATATGATTATGTTGTTGTTTAGAGGTACGTAGACATAGATGTGGGTTATGTATGCCTTTGTTCATATGCGTTGTGTGAGTTGCGTTTGGGCGGCCCGTCCGCCGCGCGGCCCTTGTCGGGCCGCGTGTACGTATGCTTTGATACGTTATGTATATTATGATAGCCTTGCGGCTTCCGTGCGCATATATTTGTACGCGTCGGTTGAACCGCGTCTGCAGTTACATATGGATGAGTCGTTTGTATGCCGAACTGCCACCGAGCGTGTATGGGTGCCGGCTCGGCACTAGTCACGGCCTACGGGTTGGGTCGTGACATAGATCCCCGAGACTTCCGTACATACGGCTTATAGCGACATTTAGAAAGAACTTAATGCGGCTATCGTTTTAATACTCGAGCGTTGATTACTTACTTACCTATCGAGTCTCAAAAGATGATTTTATATGCATATGGCTATTCACTATTCTATTTGTGCATTCTCGTTTTCGCATCTTTCTCGAGTCCCGCAGACTAGGCCGGCCGGCGTATATATATATGTATATCACGGAGTTATCTTTGTGTTACGGAGTTATGCCGCGATACGGAGTTATGCCGTGTTACGGAGTTATCTTTGTGATACGAGTTATGCGTCGTGTTACGGAGTTATCTTTGTGATACGAAGTTATCTTCGTGTTACGGAGTTATCTTCGTGATATGGAGTTATCTTCGTGTCCGGAGTATGCTATGTTATGGCGCCAAAGACGGGGTGGCAACCATGTTCACCGAGTCCTATAATGGGCCGGATATATGTATATGATATTGACATGCATGATTTGTATTTCAAACGCAAGCATTTTGGTATTCTGGTTATTGTGCTCACTTTCGTACTTCTTACTTTGGTTATAACCCCGTTTTCTTCGTATTTCATGCTTTATATACTTAGTACACATCTCGTACTGACCCCACTTCTTCTGGGGTCGTTTCATGCCCGCAGTACGTACGCTCGCTTTGGTGATCCGCCGGCTTAGGATATCTATTCTCACATCTTGGAGCGCTCCCTTGTTCCGGAGCCTATACTTTGGTACAGACACTTTCGTTGTATATATATACGTCTGTTCAGGGGTATGGCGGGGCCCTGTCCCGTCATATGATTCTGTTGTTACTCTTAGAGGTATGTAGACATATGTGTGGGTTGTGAATAGTTACTGTTCAGTTGTGTCCGTATGATTTATGTTTTGGGCGGTCCCATTCGCCGTGGCAGCCTTATCGGCTCTCGTATGTATATATGTTTTGGGATACTGCATGTTATGATAGCCTTGCCGGCTTGTGCGTTATTATCTGTGGAAAGTTGTAACTTCTCAGGGACAGGTAACCGTGATATATATGCGTATATGCGGCAGTTTTGAGACGACGTCTTGCTTTTGTATATGTATAAGTTCTTAGTATGCTAGTTGTGGACTGACTATAGTAATAGGTGTGTACGAGTGTCCAGCTCGGGCACTAGTCACGGCCTACGGGGTTGGGTCGTGACAATAACTGTATAAAATTTGTGTAAAGTTCATATTAAGGTTTGAAAATTTAATACAACTACAACAATATTGTATACAACTTTCATACAATATACATCCAAAAATCAACTACAACAACATAGAATATTGAAATTACAAGACCAACAACCAGAGAGGAGTAGGCTTTCAATGTGCCGCTCTTTTTTCCTTTTTATTGGTCAACAAGCAATCACTTTCCAACTTTTTCAAACTTCAAACTTGGTGAAAATTAGTTCTTTAGATCGGCTATTCTATTCTTGTTCACTAAAATACCGAAGGTAACTTATTTCCAACTTCTAAAGTGAACAAGTATAGAATTGAAGACCTAATATTCACGAATTTAAAAGTTGGAAAGACGTTAAATACTACACTTTGCTCACACAAGATGGTGGGTGCCTAGGTCGGAGTTGCACCGTCAGCGGCGAGGTAATGGGTGGGGAAGAAGAGTCGTTGTTGAGATGAAGAAATATGGGGTGAAGGAGAATGGGGAAGGGAAGGGTTGCATTTTAATTTTTCCAGATTTGTGCGTGAAGGAGAATGAGGAAGTGCAACCCTTTTAATTTTTCAGATCTGGTATATTTTGTAATTTTATTGTCATATTTTGTAAATAAGGAAAAGTATCCCTATGTTTTGTAATATAGAGTCTTAACTAGTATTATTAGGTTATTTCCTCAAAAATTAAAGATCAGTGCGTTTGAAGGTCCATCCGCACAAAACCAATTTATATTATAGTTAAAGAAAAGGGTCATTCGCACAAATGCCTTATTTCGGGGTAGTCTTTCATTTTTGCCCTTCGGCACTTTAAGTGGCCGAAAATACCCCTGAGATTCTGGGTTAGAACCCTAGCAGAGCATAAAAAAAAAAAAAAAACCGCAAGGCAGAATAGGCATAATTTGATACGAATTTCTGCTTTGAGATTTTTTTTTTTTGCCTCAACTGGGATTCGAACCCGAATATCTGGTTTCATAGACCAGCGAATAAGGGTACTTTGGCACACAAATTTTCATTAAATGAGAAGTAGGGCAAAAAGTAAAGACCACTGATTTGAGGGACAAAAATTAAAGACTAGTCCATATGAAGGACAATCCGTGCAATTTTTTGTATAGAAAATGGACTAAATCAGATTCAATTATACTGCTAGAAAATGAATTACTTGTGGTTGATACATTTGCGCTCCTATTCGATTGCTGCACCAATTTTTTCACTGCATTGTTTGTGCTATCGGAGCAAAAATTAGTTAAACTGATAATAAGAGTGATGTGTCTCAATCCACTCGTTAGTCCTTTAATTATTTCAATAGAAGCTAATGGGTCATTTGCACTTTTGATCCAAATTTGTGTTGGTCTTTAATTTTTTACCTTCAAATAGGCTTGTCTTTAATAGTTGCCCTTCAAAATTGAATTTATGCCTATAGGAATATCCACAAGTTATGCCAGCGCCCTTAAGGAACTTATGCTTCTATAGCCATAAGTTCAATTTTGAAGGCCAAAAATTAAAGACCAGCCCATTTGAAGGAAATAATTAAAAGGGAAAACTACGTATATATACATGTTAAGGAGAAATATTTACGAAACGTAACGATAGCTTTCCTTATTTACAAAACATAACGATATATTACAAAACATGACGGATTTTCATATATTTTTCGTTTTTTTATTTTTTTTCCAGAAAATATATATATTTTTTATATATATTTTTTTAAATATTAATTTTTTTTTTTTTGCTCAATGGCTTAAAAAATTACCTCATATTTCTGTGTATGAAAGTTGTATGAAATGTGTATGTGTGAGCAAAATTTTTAATATAATTTTCATATACAAAATTTTGAGCGAAAACTTTAAGCCTTGAATATTGTATGAAAATTGTTACAATGTTGTTGTAGTTGTATTAATTTTACGTAAATCTAACATGAACTTTATACATGAAAATGTGAGCGAAATTTTAAGACATGAGCAAGATACAAATTTCATATTGTTTTCATACACACAATTTTGAGCGGATTTTTTAAGCCTTGAACGAAATATACACATTTCATACATTTTTCATACACTAAATTTTGAGCAAACTTTTTAAGTCTTGAGCGAGATATACACATTTCATACAACTTTCATACATAAGTTTTTGAGCAAAAAAAAAATATTAATTTTTTTAAAAATAAAAATAAATTTTTTTTTTTTTTTTAAAAATAAAAAAATATTTTTTTTAAAAAATAAAAAAATAAAAAATAATTTAAAAATAATTTTTTTTTAAATATAAAGCATGTTTTGTATAGGATTTGTAATGTTATGTTTTGTAAATATAAAACTATCGTCACGTTTCGTAAATATTTCTCCTTAAGATGTATATATATGTCAAAGACCATTAAACCAGTCCATTTGAAGGACAAACCGTGCAATTACTTGGAAGCTAATCACAAAGCATAGCTGAAACTTTTTTTAAAAGAAAACCTGGACTTTGAACTTACATATTAAAAAATCGAGAGCTCACTAATGAATCAACAGCGAGGGTTGTGGTGTAGTAGTAGTTACTCTATCATTCTTAACCAGAGGTCTCGGATTCTCAGGTTCCCTATGTATGGAGTCGTCTTTGTTAGCGAGCAGCCCAATGTTGGATTTCTCTCGGCCCCTCATCCTGATATCGAATACCTGATTGAAAAAAAAAAAAAAAACTGATGCATCAAGTCTGGGGTTTCGCGTATATGGGCAGAAATATGTGACGAGAGAGAGTTATCGTATTGGAATAAAGCAATCTTAGAGCCAGAGAATCAAAAAGTGGCCAGAGAAAATTGACTTGATCCATCTTATGAAAACTTTAATAGACAGACGATCAAATGTCAATGCCTAGATTTATTCGATCTCTTCCTGATTCTTCTTCAACGATCTATAAACTAAATCAAATCTTTTCAAGTGATGAGGGGAATGTCAAACAGACAGCTTGCTTCAAATGTATGTGTCAATTTTGTGGAGGCTTAAATGGGTCACTTGTTTATCCATGGCAACCATCAAGAATAACAACTGAATAAGTCAAATAGAATATATAATACGACCACAAAATGATTCCCTCTGAAGAATTACTAATTAATCTTATAACATACCGTAAACAGAGCGATTGTTATAGTTAAATTAAGCTGCTTTGGAAAATAATTTGTTATAATGTACATGGAGAGGTATGATTCTTGATATGGAGTAGTAGAGAATCATCAAATATTTCATGGAAAAATGCTTCCACACTAGCACGAAGTTATTGACATTTATGACACCTCTGTTAATGGTATCCTGATGTATTATGCAATTAAAAAGGGTAGCCAGTGCACTGACCGACTTAAATTGCCTAAATCACGCCCTTGTGGCCTATATATAATTTCATATACCAAATAATCAATGCTAGTAACAGTAAGGTCTCTAGTATGCTTACAGTTAGTAACAATAAGGTCTTTGGTAACATATTGATCGTCAAGAAACCTAGCTTGATGTAAATCTAGTCATGTTTTAACCTCAGGAATTAAGGAGCTCATTTTAGATTCTTGAATTTACAAGTTGATTAGGTGATCAAAAATATGCCTTGTTCACTTTATTACTTCCGTTCATCAATTCTTCTCATCTTTAATTATGTCTACCTCGTATTGTCGTTAAGACAACATCTTTATGTCGTACGAATCACTGTAGACATCATACGAATGAACATTACAATGATATGGCTGGTCCCTTTCACGAACACGAATATGTTCCTTCGTTTCTGTGTTGAGGATAATAAATTGATTCATCATGCAATTTTAAATAAAGAAGAAATCCAAACACATGGTAATTAAATCTTGTAAAGCCAAAAGCTTTAAGTTGTGTGTCATTTTACATTATCAGATCACCTAAAAGATAACTGTAAGTAACCGTTCATAATAGTTACAATTAGAACCTGCAAAATAAAGCATGTAATAACCTGCTATAAAAGGTTCAAATACAATTATGGTGTAAGAATTTCTTATAGTGACAGTGCATATAATTAGGTTAAATGTTTTGTAGTAGACCAAGATTATGAGAAGTCAAAAGTAATTTTTCATTTTTATTTTTAATTAAAGAATGCTTATTTTAGAGAGTTGATGTATTTGGCCTTATTACAAAAACAAAATAAGCGCTTTTGGGTAGTAAAAATTTAATTTAAGAAGTTGGAAAAAATAGTTTCTCCCTAGAAGCACTCTTTGAACCCTTGGCTAAGTACAAATTACTTTTTCTAATATTGATAAAAATATCACAAATTATTTAGCCAAATACAAACTGCTACTCTCAAAAAGTACTTTTTCAAAAAAATATTTTCTAACAAAAAACACTTCCTAAAAATAAGTAAATTTGGGTCAAACAGCTGGCTTTAAGCTTCCACCCAATCCTCCCACCCATATTACCAATCTTGCCTATATGCCTATATATAGTATGTGTTGAACGAGTCATTAACGAATATGAGAGCACAAGTAGAAGGAAGAGAGGTCTTGTATGAAGATAAAGAGTCTATTTTGATAGCCAAGGATGACTTGCCTAAAATCTCTGTATGTAGGATTTGATCATCTTCATTAATGCTTCATAAATGATTTTAATTAGGTGTCATCCTTGGCTAATCTGAGAGGCTCTTATCTATCATACAAGATCTTCTCTTCCATATATATTGTATAATGTTGTAACGAGTATTAATCATGCAGAAATAAATAAAGATTGATGAGGATTGGAAGAGAGGTCTTGTATGAAGACAAAGAGCCTGCTTTGATAGCCAAGGATGACTGGCCTGAATTCTCATTCAGAAATAATCCATGAATATATATATATATATATATATATATATATATATATATATATATATATATATATATATATATATATATATATATCATTTTACGAATTAAGCTCCTGTATGGTTTTTTGGCGGTCATCTGAGGTTATCAAAAGAGGCTATTTTTCGTCATGCAAGACCTTATCTTTCATGTACATATTTACGTCCCATATTCAAGAGATTCAATCTCATGAAAAACACGAAACATGATCAAGATGGAAGGTACCAAATCAAAGCTCACTTATATATAGTCTAAAAAATTTCGTTACACAGTCGATACAAGATTAATCCAAGATTATATTAAATATCCCTATGCATGTCCAACCTGATAGCTCTCATGATATACATACGTCCATTTTATCTCTCTTATCCTAAAATATTTCTTAAAGTACATTACTTACTCAACATGAAGAGATTTTCATTTTATATTGAGTTCCTTAATCTTTGTCAATTTTCATTAGACTCGTGACTCGAGAGTGGATCCTGCGTGACATTTATCAATGTACCAATCTACTAAGCATCAGAAGAAGTGAAACTATCATCAGAAGAAGTGAAACTATCAGTTTGTGCTAAGTTCAAAATAAATAATTTTTTTGGCACTAGACTGATACCAAAAAAGCGTTCAACTCTATTTAATTCTTTCATTTCTTATTTTCTTAATTGTCTCTTTTGATTTAGTTCTTATGGTACTGATAAGTAATGATGCCATTATTTGTTCAGATAGCTACGTTCTGGATGATTTTGCAGTGTCATTTATCAGTTCAGGAAGGAGTCATCTGGGTAAGGGGCAGAAGGCAGAGGGTAATTTAATTAGGATCATGGTTTGGCAATTGGAGCTGGAGATCATTCTATAGAGGGCATATATAGTCTGATGGTTATTAAATGATTTATCATATACTTATTCAACTGCAGTACTTATATATTGATTTGAGACTGAGGCATTGTCATTGTTGTTGTAACGGCAGCACTTACTGGAAAACTGAGGATGGAGCTAAGAGGGATGGGTACTTGTGGAGGCTCATCCTTAGGTCTCATTCACCATAAATATGATCTTGTTTGTCATGCTATATATTAGCTTTTGTTTTTTGTGGAGAAGTTTGAGCACATGGCAATAGCTAGCCAAAAGGAGGGTGTTATATTTACCACATTCGAATTCTTTGAGAACATATTTGAGAAGTTTCTTGTAGCCATTACTTCCCTGTCAGGAGTACTCGACAAAACACTTGACTTATCCAAGGACCACAACCCTAGAGAACAAATATGCAGCAGTAACTGCTTGTATTTTAGAACCATAATCACATGACTCCCGCCCCACCCCATTCCAAACTTTATTAACGCAGATACATTATTTGCTCTTCTTCCTTTTTTTTTCTCTCTCATTTGAAGGGAAGTCTTAGAGCAAAGAGTTGTAGTCGTCATGTGATCAAGATGTCATGGTTCAAGTCGCAGTAATAACTTCTTGCAAAGAATGTAAAGTGAAATCTCATCCGATAGATACAATGTGGTAGTCTTTCTTTGGACTTTGCACGTAACTTAGTTTTGTATTAATAAAGTCACTCAACTTTTGAATTTTCTCTTGCATAGTCACTCTAATTGGGTTGTCACTTCCGATCATCAAAAAAATCTTACTCGGCAAACTAAACTGATTTTATGTCACGTAGACATAGACTCTACACTAAATAATAGTCTAATATCAAAAGACCCAGGCCCATAGTCAAAATGGATCTTGAATTAAAAAGCCATCATTCCTCTTTGTTATAACAACGAAAGCATACAAAATGACCCCAGACAAAATTAATTGGCAGTGGCCCTTGTATATATATTACTATACAGGACGTTGCTCTATCAAGTTAGCTATTTGAGAAATGATGAACATTCCTAATTCTTTGGTGGGAAAACTGACATTCAAAATCAAGATGTCTACAGTTTCAATTGTTTCAATCATACAAAACAAAAGCGCCTGTTTACTCGCGATTGTGGTTTATATATTTAGGCCATTCATATAGAAATTCAGTGCTAAATAACATACACATATATACATATATCACTAGTGAATAGCATGTTGGATCAATAGACCGTACCTAGTCTAAAATTTGGACAACTATACCTTAGCTTAATCACAAGGGGACACCACCTTATTGAATACTATAAAGATAAGCGTAAAAAACATACCCTAACTATCACTTTTTTTTTAGTTTCATACCTAAACTATCATAAGATTGAGAAAACTACCTAAACTATCATTATCTAGTTTCTGCAAAACACACCCGAACTAAATGTGTAACTCACTCTCCAAAAGGTAAGTGGTTCGAAATTTTCTCAAAATATTTGTCCACATGGCATAAGCAATGCTATGGTGGCACCTACATGGAAATTAAAAAATAACATTTTTTTATAAAAAAATTGTATATTTTTTTTAAAAAAGACTGCATTATTTTTTTTATAAAAAAATCAGCATTTTTTAAAAAAACAAATCTGGATTTAAAAAAAAAAATCTGAAAAAAAAAATTTGTAAAAAAATATCAAAAAATTTAGAAAATCAGAAAAAAAAAATGATTTAATAAAATGGAATTTTTTTTTTTAAAAAAAAAAAGAAAAATAACTTTTCCATTTTTTAAACTATTTTTTATTTTCTATAACTTTTGATATTTTTTTAGAAAAATTATTATTTTTCAGTTTATTTTTTAAAGCAAATAATTTTGTTTTTAATTTCCATGTAGGTGCCATTGTGACATTATTTATCCACGTGGACAACACTTGGCAACATTTTTATATAAAATGGAGAGTGTAGATCATATGTCATTCAAGAATAATTTGAAGTGTGTTTTGCAAACTAGATAGTAATAGTTTAGATAGTTTTCTCAACCTTATGATAGTTTAGGTATGAAACTCAAAAACCAGTGATAGTTGGAGTGTGTTTTTGACCCTTATCTCAATACTATATATACATATCAATGTCACCTTCACCCTCTATATGCCCCCACCAGGCCAAAATTAAATTGAAAACATTACAAGATATCCAACCCCACCCCACAAAAAACCCAAAAAAGGACAGAAAAAATTTAAAGAGCGAAGGAAAACAACAAGAGGGGACAAGGCAAACAAAAGTAATAACAGATAATCACCAAGGATTGCGGTGGAATAACTGGTTTTTTCATGCTCGATTAAAAGTTCCGGGTTCAAGCACTATAGAGAACCTTTCAGTATAATATGAAACAATTTACCTTTAGACTATTCAATCTACCTAAACAACAACAACAACAACGACAACAACAACAACATATAAAGTATAATTTCACACGTGAGGTCTGGGGAGGATAGGATATACGCAAATCTTACCCCTAACTTTATGAGGTAGAGAGGTTGTTTCCGATAGACTCTCAACTCAAAAGAAACAATAGACCTCCTCGATGTAAATCCAAATTAATTGTGTCAGTAAATTTTAGATATTGAATGACTAAAGCTAATAAAAATAAAAGCAAATAAGGCATGTGCCATGCAGGCTGCATCTCCATCGTCAAATTAAGAGGGTTAAGGTGGGACCTATGTCCCTTTGGCCCTTAGTCATTGGCTGCAGCAACTCAGAGAGGACCACCCCAGACCAATCGACCAGCAGCCTGCATGGGATTTGAAAATGATTTTGATAAATGCCCATATACCCCATGTGTGTTCTTCACTCCTTATCCCTTCAGATTTCCAAAACCAACAGAACAAAACTACTAGTCTACTATACTATTTCTTATGCTTAATACTATGTGCCTTTTGTTTTTGTATGAACAGATTTGAATAAATGACAAGGAAGTGAGAAATGAAGAGGACATTTTGACCCAAAATGTTTTGTCTTCTTTATGATGTCTCTTAGAAACATTTATCTTATTCTCTCCTCCAGTATAAAATCACAACAATAACATACCCAGTGTGATCCCATAAGTTGGTTTTAGGGAGGGTAGGGTATACACAGACCTTACCCTTACCTCGTGTGAGGTAAAGAGGCTAGTTTCGATAGACCTTCGGCTCAAGAAAGCCGTTTTCAAAAACAAGTTTGACAAATACAAGAGGAAAAGCTATGGTAAAGATAATCCAAGTAATTAAAGAAATAGCAGTATTAAATGTCTTCTATAATAGTATTGTTTTTCTTTTTTTTTTGTAGGGGAAGGAGGGCCACGTCTCATTAAAGGTAGGTGTGCATTATAGGGACAAGAAGTTGTTTCCAGATACATAACTAGAAATGTAATGCATAGAGAATCCACAGATAAATCAATTGACATAAGGAAATGGCACCACAGAATGATCCTTAGCCTAACTCATTTGGTTTGGGGGCTGGGGCCTTATATTTGAAATGATCCAAGTTATTCAGACCAATAGTTTAAAGAACTTTTAAAATATAGAACTATTATGTTTCATTTTATACGACGAAAGTTGACTAGACATGAATCAAGAAAGAAATATTTTTACCTGGCACATACCAATAACATATTAAAACTTGACATGTTAATTTGTAATCTTAAACAAGTCTATCTTGGATTTAAAATGTGAAAGCAACTGATAGTTATTGAAGGAAACCTGGCAACTGAAATGGGAAGCTTGTACATTGCACAGAACAGTATTGAGTCAAAGGATAGGGCCTGAACCAAGGGACGCCATTTGGAAAAAGAGTTTTATAATCTGTTATAATAAATATTTTGTTATACTGTCAAATTGCCCCTTTTAATAAAAGTGAGATTTGTGATCTTCTTGAAAATAAAGCAAATTATATGTTCAACAGGTAAAGATGATCTCATATTGTCACTTTTTTTTATTATGCTAAATAATTTAATCTCTTCAAAAGAAACAAGCAAAGATAGAAATCTAATACAGTAAAGCTTACACAATTGTCAGTCAAAGTAGAAAAAACAATTGCAAAGCTAATTACTCTGTTTGTTTGCCAGGATAACTCCAAATTTACAGTAGCCCCTTTTGTGATTTTTCCGTAGTCAAAAATAAAAACCAAAATCACCGACGAAACTTCCCTTTTTACTAACGTTCTCTTTTATTTGTTACTTAATATGTACGGAGTAATAAATAGTTTAGCGGAAGCCTTTATAGTTGTCCCCATTTGTCACGTCAGAGAATGCCTGAATATGATTTGCATTAAAAAAACAAATAACTTTGATGTTCTTTTGCTTCATCTGCTTCTCTTCCGTTCTTTAAGTTAATTTGCATGAGATAGTGACCCCAAACTAAATCTAATTTGCCGACATTGAAAAACCAGAATCATTAGAGCAACACACAACGAGACGAATTAGGGGTGGATTAATGAAAATTTTAAAATTAATTATAGCGATTAAGACTATTTTTCTTGGCAGGATTTGATAAAGTTTACTATTATGATCATTAAAAAGGACTGTCTGGTGAAAACAAAATTTAGGATCACATAATCTTAAAGCTGCCAACCTTATCCTTTTCATTTCGTTCCCTAGTTTTTGATTTAATTAATTAACTAGGGAATTTGTCCGCGACTCGCGCGGGATTTATAAAATATTATTTTCTAACATATTAAAAAATCTTAATTCTTTTTCTCTAATCATTGAATCCAAATAAATTAGATTTCAAGTTTTAAATAATTTTATTAGTATGACATTAATTAGTCTGATATTTATCTAACTTTTCTAGAATTTTTAATCTTCTTGAAATACTTGATTTTTGAATAAGTTGATAAAGGTGAAACTTATATTTCTTAAAAAGCAGGTAAATAAATAAAAGAATTTAAGGAAATCTTAACTTTTTTATGCGTGAGCTTAACAAAACTTAAAATATGAATTTATCTTTGTGCATTTATAAATATCTAATTTTTTTTTTTTTATCAAAGAGTTAAACTTTTGGTGCTTCATAATTTTCACCTTCTTTAAATCAGAAAAGATAATCAACAACAACAAAATAAATTAAATTTTATGAAATCTCTTTTATCACTTCTCCCAACAGTTAACAAATATTGACTAATGGAGTCACAAACATCAAAATATTCTTTGAATTGAAAATTTTGTTCTTAAAATTTTGTAGACAACAATTTTCACATTTTTTTGTTTGTTGCATATTGGTCAACTCCCTGAAATAAAATAAAAATATAAAAAATCATTATGTGTGGAGTAAAGCATATTACATATAGTTTCTATTTTATTCAAAAGCACCAGAAACACATACCTTTATACAAAACTCACAAAACTACATAATAGCAGCAAAAAGAAATCATAAAAATAATCGCTATCTGGCTAACTTTCATTTTCTTCATCTACTTCCATAAATTGGCAAGAGGTTACCAAAACAGACTAACTAAATAAACACAAAAAATGAGATGCTAATAAATTTAATAAATAAGCAATTATTGTGTGTGCGGGGGGGGGGGGGGGGACTTAGAATTAAAACACATAAATAAGTAATAGGAATTATTTTTAAAAAACAATAAACTACTAATTAATATGTTTTGGAGCTATAGTTTCTTGCACTGCACTTACAACATAATGACTTGGCATTTGATTAAGTGTCTAAAAGCTGTCATGGTAGCACAATTAAAGCACATGAACTGTGAATTGTTGAACTAAGAAAACGCCAAAGACGAGTGTATTCATCTTGCACCTATAAGAAAATAGAAGATTACTATTATTTCTAATGAATGAAACAAAATATCTATACGTTAAGTATTAACTGACACGGGTACTAGACACAACAAAGTATTAACTCTATTTCAAAGCAATATTATACTAATATAACAACAAATATCCATTGGATGGCAACAAACTGTTTTCTTTTAGACAACTTTAAGAAATTGCATCTATTTAATTTCCTTCGTAGAGGGCCAATTGTTCAAGATGTGTACACTTTTTGGCCAATTAGCACATATGCTTGATTCTGATACACACTAGGATTTAATGGGGTTGGAGTTGGGGGTGGGTGGGTTCAATTGATCTCTCGCTGATTTGTTATTTCCTTTGCTTTATGGGAAAATTGGAAGAGTTCTTAATGGACATATGATGAGATGGAGGGGAACAATATATGCTAAGAAGCCAAACTAGCTAGGTGTCAAATCCTAATTATTAATAGATACTCATTTCTTTAATTTAGTTCTGGTGGTTCTTGTCAACTGATGATTAGTAAACTAAGGATTTGAAAATCTCTCATTGGCTTTGTTGCTAGTATAAAAAGTTAGTTATGATTGTTGATTAAATTACTGTTTTAACATGTGGCTAATACAGTCTTTTATGTCTCCCATAAACAAAAACATCCCATGGAAATGTCTCTATAAACCACATACGATTGGACCAGATACTTGTAAACAATGTTTATAATGTTTCCTTTTCACTGCTATATCTTCATGGGCTCCCTTAACATTGGAGGCAGGTGCAGATGGTATTTAAAAGATCTTATTAGATCAAGGGAAAAAAACATATATGGGCAATATGTTAAAAATATTTACAAAATTATAGCAGTATTATTTGATTAACATTTCGTAACAGTTGCATTGAATAAGAGAATTCTTCCTGTTCCATAATTTTAGGGAGTGTTGTGTTAATTTCATGCTAAACTCACAATTGAGTTTTCCTCATCATTTATCTCTCTTCCAAAATAATACTTTTGCCATAAATAATATTTTATTAATAAATGCGATCTTACTATATTTTTGCTCATAAGATATCTTCTTAGATGGTTTTTCCCCTTTCTACTTCCCCTCCTAGTTGATTAAATATATTGACAACGTCTTCTTTTTTTTCACTTCCTCCCTAGTCTACTATGGTTGATTGGTTTCATTGTTCATTCATAAGTGAATAAAATCACGGTTCTGATTCAACACTATGGGAAATGTGTAGTACAATAAAATTGTTATATAGAAAGTAACATTCGTATAATTTTGTTATACCTTGAATAATACATTTTATATACCTAGTATAATCTTATTATACCTTATATAATAAATTGTATACCTCATATAATAAATGTTATACCTTGTATAATAAATTTTATACCTCGTAAAATTTGTGTGTGAACTAATAATATTTGTATATGCAATTATACCTTATATAAAATTGTCTTTGAGATGTGTTTTTTTGAAATGTATTTGGTGGATTTTTTAGCAATAGTTGTATTTTTTAAATATTTTAATGAGTCTTTCGTGTAATAATATTTTATACTTTGTCTAGACCTTGTGCAAATCCTCAAGAACTCGCATCAACCAAAATGAAAAAATGGATATGGGGGCAATAAATCAGAGACCCATTACTAACTAGACACACAACGTAAGAAGCTTTTTTTCCCTAACCTTAACACTCTGTTTGGATGGTTGTTTCCCGTGATTTATTAATGTACAGTATGGTATGATACAATATGGGGTTGTATTGTATTGTACTGTATTAATGAACACAATGCTTGGATAGACTACATCGTTTGTTGTGGTTTAATAACATTTGTATTGTTTGGTTTGATTGTATGGTACTGTATAATAACTTATAAGTTTACTAAAATACCTTCAACTTAATTAAAAATTAGTTTATATATCAATAAAACTCAGGCAAAGGATAAAATAGGAACTTTAAAAAATAAATAGGTGGTGGATGGGGGTCATTAGGTGGGTGGTGGAGGGGTGGGGTTGGGTGGTGGTGAGGGGTAGTGGGTAGGGTTGGTGGAGGGGTGGGTGATGTGAGGTCGGTGGTTGGGGTGAGTGGTTATGGAGGGGTAGTGGGTGGTGGATTGGTAAGGTGGCAGAGGGGTGGGGTAGTTGGGTTGGGGGTAGGGGTGGGGTGAGTGGTAGGGTGGGTTAGGGTGAGTGATGGGTGGGGGTGAGTGGTACATGGGTGTGGGGTGGTGGAGGGTGGGGGCATAATGGATAAATAAAATACGTAACCACGCAAAAATCACCAAATTCGTGGTTATAAAAATTAAACTTTTTCATGGTTATATAACCACTGAATTACAACGGGTTTACAACACAATACCACATAATTTTAAGAACAATGGATACAAACATGGTTTCATAGAAAATCATACATTAATGAACCACGGGAAACAACCATCCAAACAGGGGGTAAACCTTGCGTAAATCCTCTGTAACTTTATCAACCAAGAAGGAAAAAGAAAGAATGGAGGGATGAGTAATAGGAGATGGAGGATATATTGGTTGAAGAAGATGATTCGTTGGTAGGTGTTTATCTTAAATTAGAGAGATAAATGATGTTCGTTATCTTTTAAATGATGGATAAATGAGATAAAGACTAAAAGATATGACTGAATCCCTGATTTTGGGGATATTCCCATTCGTCACATACTTCTTTTAATGTGTTATATATGTAATAAACAGTGTTGTTTTTGAAGAATATGAAAAGTTCTGCTAAGTATGTTCTTAATTCTTGTATCGTGACTTTCTAATTAAGATCATTTATCAGATTATACTGATGTTCCATATTTGAAAATATGATTTGTTTTTAGAGATCTCTCCTCATGTTTTGCTTCATAACGCTGACCTCCTCTCATTTATACAATATTACGGCTACCTCTCTTAATTTAACTTCTTTGTAATGTGCTTATTTTATTCTATTTATTATTAACAAAATATATATATATATATATCTAAGAATAAATATAGTATATTTTTACTATAAAGTGATAAACACAAATTTTAAGAAATTGAACATTAAATGTATTTAATCATATAATTCAAGGACCAAAACTAAAATTATTTGATTATAATCTTATTAAAAGGACAATTAATCTCTTACTACTGGCTAATCTACAGTACTAATTTAGGGGTCGTTTGGTAGGTGGGATAGGATGGACTAAATTATTAATCCAATGAAATTGGAATTAATCCTATGTTTGGTTGGTGGGATAATTTTTTTGATATCCCATCCAATCCCATGTAGATGGGATAAAAGGTGGGATTAGTCCCACATAAAGGGTGGGATTAATAATCCCATCTTATCCCTCCCAATCTCATCTACATGGAATAACTTATCCTCCTACCAAACGACCCCTTAACTGATGGTACAGAACAACTTTACCCAGTATATATATAAAACTTAAATTCAACATGAAATGATGAAATTTCTAATATTAAGCCCCCGTATTAAACAACAATGAAGGAATATTTATTTACTGCTAGTAGGAAAGAAGAAGAGTACATTTTCTTTCTCTACATTATATTTTCCTCCTGTTTCTAGCTACACAGAAACACCAAAACACATCACACATATGGCTCTAAGGATTGGTGCTTTAAAATTTGAGAAGTCTACTGAACAGGAACAAAAGTATCTCCACAAAGATCTGTTTTAGTTGGTCAGTTGACTCTTTTGTTCTTGATGCACTTTTGATTACCACTGATTTGTTTTGATCCATCCATAGACCTTCCTTCGAAATTACTGCACAAATTAGAGTAACAAAATCTCAGCTTTTAGTCATGCACAAAAACAAAACAAAAAAATCACTCTAACTTAATTCTAATTTATATGACATGCTTTTTCTTTTAATTCTTCTAAAAAATAAATAACATAATTTTATATTTGAAATCATTTAATTTTAGATTTCTCATTTTACTCTTAATATGATGATTTATAGCACTTAAATGTTATGAAATATTTTAGACTACAAGTTTCAAAAGTCTTTATTTCTTTCTTAAATTTCATTTCAGGGAAGGGCTGATCTCATTTATTAATACAAAAAAAAAAGTGGTTAGTATTACTCAATCCTGAATAATTAATAATAAACTTTTAATTTGTCTTTGGTCATCGTCAGTACCCATAAGAGTTGTCCGTTACCCTGAAAACGATGTATATATTTGCCCATGTTTTAGTATATAATTTCTAAACAAAAATTTCCTAATCGCATTCTACAATAATTTTTTATTCTTCTTTCTTAACTTAAAGAACATTTCAAACAGGTGGCGACAGCAGATCAATCTTAAGTCAGTGCCTTTTAGTCTTTTGTCTTGTTGAATATGACGTATGGAGAATTATTATAGATGGCATTTTCTAAGAATAATATTATATATGGGCACCTGAGAAATGGAATTTGGGAACTGGAATTGTTGAAACATAAGTGATGTTGAACTATCCAGGAGAGGATAGCCACTAGTTGAGTTCGCCACTGCTGCTTCCAAGTCACTTGAACTCTGATCATAGTTCAAGGAAAATAGAAGAGTATTTAGCTTAATACATTGAGACCGTAAAAAAAGTTACACTATCAATATAATCTTACTCATTACAATAGATTGTTTATTTTCTAGATATCAAATTAGACTTCTTATGGACAGTTACCTATTGTAACATATCTATGTAGCAAGGAGCGGATATATGTACTTTGTCCAAGTGTCACATGACACTGCTTCGTCGATTATTATATATAGATATAAACAAAGTGATTAGGTATAAATATAAAAAATGATAGCGCTTGTCATTATAGTAATTTATTCACTTCTTTAATTATTGACACTATTTAAGAGAAATTATGTATAAGTGATTAAGACACTGTATGTACCTGGTCAGGTCTGACCATGAGAGCATCCAACTCCATGCTGAAGTCATAGTACATGGGGTTCAAAGAAGCAAGCTTCATGGATAGAAACTGAATCATAGAAAACATGATCATGTTGATTAATTAAAGTTTTAGGTGGTTTATTGATAAATTTTACGTAATACATTATTTATACATAGTAGTATAATTTATACCTCAACTTGGTTTTGCAAGGACTGGACATAGTTGATAATCTCATCCAGCATGAGGGCCTTTCCAGTTACCTGATTTCATTAATGCCACATGAAACTTGTCAGAGAGAGAAAATAGAGAGCATAAATGTCTATGGCATTGGTCTGTATAGAAGGTGACAGCATGAAGAGAAATTGTTGAAACTTGGTCACCTTGTCACAACCAGGAACAAGTGCTTGCAGTTTCTTCATCCTTTCACTTATTTTCTCTCTCCTCACCTGAAATCATGTCATTTAGCTAGATTAATCACTAGCAAAAAGTTTCAACAATAAGTTGAATTCAAGAACCTTGGTTTTGGAAATTTCATGCCTATTTAATTTTTATATATTATTCCAAGTCACTTCAAATAATTACAGATAAGGGGCAGTCCAGTGCACTAAGCTCCCGCAATGCGCGGGGTCCGGGGAAGGGCCGGACCACAAGGGTCTATTGTACGCAGCCTTACCTTGCATTTCTGCAAGAGGCTGTTTCCACGGCTCGAACCCGTGACCTCCTGGTCACATGGCAGCAACTTTACCAGTTACGCCAAGGCTTCCCTTCACTTCAAATAATTACAGATAAATACTTATAATTATAATAAGTGAAATCGACCAGTTGAAAATAAAACAGCCCGCTATAACAAGTTGAAACCAGTGCACGTAAGTTGAGGCTAAGTTAATTCCCTTGTCCCAATTTATTTGATACTTCTTACTTTCTGAGATTCAAATTGCATGAATATTGACTAACATTTTAAGATGTATTTTTTCACCAAATTGATATGAGAAAAATTGCAACTTATAGTACTTTCCATGTAGTTTTCAGATATATAAAAATCTTAAAATATTGAGCTAATCTAATCCAATTTAGCTTCAAAGTTTAGTCAAATTGATTCTCGGAAAACGAAAAATATCACATAGATTGGGGCTGAGGGAGTGTACACATTGTAAGGAATTTTTACTCTATGAGGCACTTTTACATGTCGTAGCAGATAGGGCTGCTTATCGGACGGATAATTACACTTGACGGTTCGGCTTATCAGTTATCGGTTTTTAAATGTATTAATCGGCTAGCCAACTGATAAGATATCGGGTTAGCAATTATCGGATGGTGTATCGGCTAAATATAAGAGATGATAAAAATTAAAATCAACATGTAAATTGCTACTATTTCTTCAATTACTTTTGATAAAGTACATTTGCCTACCATTTTTTAAGACTTCTGTCCCGCTTTCCAGTATCTAATGTCAAGTTCTGGCATTTCTTTGAAGCAATTTAATTGGATGTGCTCTAAAAAATTCAGAAAAAACATCAAGAACTCCTGTGCTATAGGGAATATAATACTTAATGTGGCTTTAGCTTTAGGTTTATAATAGATATTTCATATATCTAGGGTAAAAATATAAATATAATAATTCTTAACGGGTTAACGATTTACCCGATAAGGAAATTGAGTAATCCGTCCCTGCCCGATGAGCCGTTAATAATAAAATTTTAATCCGATAACCCAATACTAATAAGACAATAAGCCAATTTTGCGGTTGGGTTATCGGTTACGGTTCGGTTTTGAATAGCCCCAGTAGCAGGTAACCTGTCTTATTTTCAAAATTACAATTTTCACTTTTTTAGATTGTTTTCTTATAAATATCATTTGTTTGACAATATGGCCTTAAAATGGTAGAAATGAAAATGCAAGATTAATTCTACAGTAGTAGCAATTTTTACCCTTTCAGCAAGACTGTGCCTGTCTGTTGCCTGGCCCCTTCTTGCTCTAACATGAACATATCCTGTAGGGGCCTCTTCAGGTGCATTCTTCTCATCTTTCTTGCTAACCTTAGTTTTTTTCTCTTTGGTTACATGACCCTTTTTTTTCTTTTGATTTTTTCCATGATCAGCCTCTCTTACATTCTACAAACAAGAAATAATAATTACAACTTCATCAAAACAGAGAGGAAATATCAAATCTTTAAAACTTGACCACATACATGTAAAGAAAGTTACTTAATTACCTTGGATTGAGCAGAAGTCATGGAAGAATTAGACCCTTCACTATTTCTTTTTCTGTCCATTGGAGTAATTGGTTCCCTACTTTCCCTTTTATCTGTGACTGAAGAAGAATTGCTTTTGTTTGTCACATGAGAGGGTTCATTATGGCAGCTAATTTCATGAACACTACTCATATTGACAGGTAACTGTTGCAAATTAGATTCAGGTTGGTAAAATTGAGAAATTAAATTTGGTACAGTACTTCTAGTGTTGTTTGGTTCCTCAAAAAAACCAGACATCTCAATGGGCAGGAAAACTGAGTCAAGATGAAAAGAGTTACTGTATGGAAAATTAGCTGACATTGTTCTGTTTATGATATTACTACGATTTGCTTTGGAATTACAAATGGAAAGGGTTCAAGAAAGTGATGGAACACAAAAATGGTAAAATAAATGTAGCAGTCAAGGCAAAGGAGAAAAGGGAAAATATTTAAAGGTGTCTGAGAATTAAAATAGGGTCAGGGTTTATGTAATGATGAAAGGAGAGAGAAAGGGATATCCTTTATAGCTCATTCCAATGCAGTTTCGCTGCATTTGACTGGTGTTATCAAACTTGACTTTGGGGAAAGGTGGTAATGCCTCCGATTCAAAATTTTAGCATATTTCTTAAAAAATTACAACTCCCTCCGGATTAAAACGAGTATCCACTTAGTTATTTGCGCACCCCTTAAGAAAATACTAATTTTTAGAAGAAAAAAATAGATAATTTGAATAAACTGCCCCTAATTAAATTGGGGCAAATCTAAAAAAATAAGATTAATTCTTTCTTGATTTGATAACTGGACACTCTTTTTGACCCAAAAAGAAAAGCTAAATGGACATTCTTTTTTATCCGGAGGGAGTAGTTCCTAAACAAAAAAGGTATTTTGACTAGGCAAATCTTAATTAAATACTATCTAATCAATGTAGTTTCTCGATTACATAAAAACACACTTATCTAAATTGGAGTAAATTTTGAAGAAACTAATTAGTTCCTTCTTTATTATGTAAGTGAACACTTATTTTGAATCAAAATAAACAGGCTAAATGGATATTTATTATGTACCGGAGGGAGTAATAAAGATGATACTCTCTCTATCCCACTAATGTGACAGAATTTGACTGATCACGAAATTTAAAAAAGAAAAATTACTCCATCTTTCTTAATATTTCTAAACAAAAAAGTATGTCATTCTTTTTAGGGAATATTAAAAAATATGACACATATAAATTAGGATGGAGGTAGCAACATATTATCTACCAACAAACTTAGTGTCCTTTTTGAATTATTTTTTAAAATAATTCTCCTTTAACATATTATTACTAATTTATACTTTCATGATAATGTTGTTAAAACAATACAAGCATTTAAATCTTGTAGACCTTTCCGTTAAATCTAGTACTTTTTGTTAAAATTCATTTCCCTTCTTTTATAGTGTAACTAATTAAAAGAATTTAAGTAATATTAATACAGATGGTTGGTGTAAAGAAATTTTACATTATAAATGTATTTTCACATGCTATACCTTATTCACTACTAGAAATCTCTATTTTCCTACTGAATTTTCCACTAAAAAATAATCAATGGCTATTTTTCACTGAATGTTGGTGGGAAAAATAAAAAAAATAGTGTTTTCACGTGGAAAAAATAAAAAAATTCTCAGCGTTTCAATGAGAATTTATTTCCCATCATGCATTTTCCCAGTGAGCTAGCTCGGTGGGAATAAGTTGGAAAATTCATTTTTTGTAGCACAAATTTCCCATAGAATGTCGATGGGAAAAACCTCTGTTTTTAGTAGTAATTATCACTTTATTTTTATGTTAGATTTGTAAGAACTTACAAGTTTTTTTTGTTTTTTTTGTTTGTTGAAAAAATACTACTGATATATTCACATATACCTACTTAATAGTTACATCAGCGTTAATGGCGTTGGAGCCATTTAGTTGTTCAGAAAAGGGCAATTTGCAGGATTGCCCTTCGCTGGGGGTCGTCTTTAATTTTTACCCCTCAAAATGGCGGTCTTTAAATTTTGCCCTTCGTGCACTTTATATGGCACAGTGCACTTTGTTCAGGCATTTGCAAAATTCTGCCTGAGGCAGAATTATTTGCAAAGTCTGCCTCGCGAAATTTTGCCTTGAATTTTTATTTTATTTTTTTACTGAGCTGAGGTTCGAACCTACAACCTCAGGGTTTAGGCGAGGGGTAAAACTTAAAGACCACCAATTTGAAGGGCAAAAATTAAAGACCACCCCAAATAAAGGGCAATCCGGAAAAAAAAAAGTTCAGAAAAACCACCCTCATGGGTGGTAAAAAAGATACAGATCTTTCAAAGATAGTTCCAATTTTATCTGCCCAAAACAAGTTCGCTATACGCCAACTTAATTTAACAACGCGAGAAATTTACACACTATCAATAAACATATTTTAACCTCTAACTAAAAAGAACATGGCAATATCATTTGATAGTCAATTTTCAAGTAATAAATGGCCATGACTATTTATTGCCATGAACATTAATTATAACTACTACTATGTGCTATTGTGCCAGTTGCATTTATGATCCTCTTTGAGTCATAAATGAATCACAGATGCAAACATTGGGGTTATGATGTTTCGACCCAGTTAGTTAAATGACAAGTCACAGAGTAAGAAAATGGTACTCCGTCTGATTCAATTTATGTAAATTTACTTAACTGGAGTATAAAAAAAATTTAATTTGTGATTTTAAACATGTCACAATATAATGTAAGTTAATTTGTGTATAATTTTGCAGAGTGAAGGATGTTGTATAGGCTAGCCCTTCATAACTCTTTAGATTGTGAAGATGCTCATGGTTAGAGGTTTTGGTCCATAACTCCCTCTAACATATGTAACTTTTTTGCGATGAATTGACATGGTAGGGGTCAAGCCTAACCCCCAGACCTATGGGATCACAACAATGGTGATGGCTTATTAAAAAAAACAGGTCACAATATTTGGTTGGCTTATAATTAAAAATGCTTTTGAAACTTGTAATCTTAAACATATCATAATATTTATGTGGCTATGAAAGTTTCTTGTTAAGGGTAAATAAACACATTTAAATTGCATTCAGATTTAGAAATAATTGTTCTTTTTAAATAGATTTAAAAAAATAAGTTCGCATAAATTAAAATTAATAAATGAATAATAGAACTACTATATTGTTCATATTACCGTAATTAATTCAGTGGATTCATATGTTTCCGCATGGGGTCCTCATGATTCTTTCTTGAGAATTCAAATTATTGTGGTACTTAGCAGGAATGCCAAACACTTAATCCAATAAATTTTATACCAATTCAATCAAGACAAACGTGCATTTGTAAGTCAAAAGTGGGTTAAAGGTAAAGAAAAAAGGAAGCATAATAATAAGTTAAATTGGTCTATTACCCAAAAAAAAAAAAAATGAATTGGTCAAAGTACAAGAACGCATATATGTGGAGTTGGAAATTAAAAAAAAAAAAAAAAATCTATAGCTATTTATACTTTTCACGATCCAAGTTCATGACACGTATTGTCCGCTTTGAATATCAGTCCACACGATTTTGTCTTTCGAGCCATGCCACATCCAACCCCAAAAACATGTGTATCATGTGAACTTAAATTGTGACTTATAAAGTTCTTCACTTTCCTCTCATATTCCGCGTGAGTTTTGCATAAGATGTCATGTGCATCTCATGATCTTCAGAAGCTCGCCAACCTAGAAGCCTAACTTGACCCGCATTCATTAGTCCACCCTGTGTCATGAGCGTCACATACATCCCCTTTGAGACTCAAACGTCCTTGCAGAGGTTTGCCCAGTGAAAGAGTTGGTTTTTTGTCTTGTGATAGAAAATCCATGTGACAATTTTAGTCGGATGATTTCTATTACTTGGAGCCAAAGGATGATTTACTTGGAGCCAAATGATGCATTGCTTGGAGCCAAAGATGTGGAGGAGAATTGAAATGCCATATAGCACACTTGGAGCCCAAGTCATTTTATGCCTATAAAATGAGAGGCAATTCTTCTTTGTTCATCATCCCAAAAAACATACAATTCATTGTAGTGAGTAGAGAGTTGAGAGCAATTCTCTTAAGTGTAATCGGGAAATCTCCTTCCTTTGTTAATAATATAAAGACAAATGTTCTCTCGGTGGACGTAGGATCATTTTGATCCGAACCACGTTAAATCTTGTGTTCTTTCTTTTACGTTTCCGCTAACAATTGGTGTCGAGCGTTAGGAATCTTTGAAGATCCTAGAGGAAGAACAAGCAAAGACGAGTTCCATGAAGTTTGAAATCGATAGATTCAAAGGACGCAACAACTTCAATATCCGGAAGATCCAAATGATGGCGTTATCATGAGGGAAGGTTCAATCCATGCTATTGACGAAAGTATCCCGATGGTACATCGGCTTCGACAAGGAGAAGATTGAAGGAGATGCATTGAGTGTAATCCAACTGTCCCTTGCACCTAACGTGTTTTGTGAAGTGAGTACAAGTACCGAAGAGACGTCCAAGCAGTTATGGGACAAGCTACAAGGGCTTTACCAGGACCGATCGGTGACGACAAGGATGTTGTTACAACGGCGTCTTCACACATTTAAGATGGGGTCAGGTACTTCGTTACAAGATCATTTAGACGCGTTCAACACACTTGTCATGGACTTACAGATTACAGGAATTAAAAAGGACGAGGAGACGCTTGCATGTGCTTTGCTATTTTCATTGACTTCAAGATATCATGATATCGAGAATTCAATGATGTATAGCAAGGAGCCTATCAACCTTGAGCAAGTGCGGCAAGCACTTAACTCTAGTGATGTGAGGAGGCATTTTGAAGGAGACAGAGATGAACAGGCAAGTGGGCTCTTTGTGAGAGGTCGGACTAGCCAACAGGGAAGGAGAAAATCAAAGCACAGATCAAAGTCTCGTGTGAACAAGAAGAATGCAGATTGTCGCTGCGGCAAGAAGGGGCACTTTGAACGAGATTGCCCAATGTCAAAGTCCAAGGAAAAGGCGAGTGCATCCACAACAACAATTACATGATTCTGATAATGATTATGTGCTTACAACATCAAACAATAATGGAAGTTATGGAAACAAATGGGTGTTAGACTCAGCTTGTACTCTGCATATGACGTTCCGAAAAGACTGTTAGCAGCTATGAGAAAAGTGGAGAAACTGTAGTAATGGGCAATGATGCAACTTGTACAATAATTGGCATTGGCTCAGTTCGGGTTCCCTGCCATGATGGAGCCGTGAGGACTATTACACAAGTCCGTCATGTTCCTGATCTGAAGAAGAATTTGATCTCCCTGGGTACTCTGGATGAACAAGGCTACATTACATGAGCGAAGGAGGAACTATGAAGGTGACTAAAGGTTCTTTAGTCATGCTGAAAGGCAAGCTGGAGGATGGCCTTTACACATTGGCAGGAAGCACCATTGTTGGCTCTGCAAATGCATCTACAGTGCAGTTATCTAATGATGACAAGGCAAGATTATGGCACATGAGATTGGGTCATATGAGCGCACGTGGACTAGAGATGTTGAGCAACCGTAACCTTTTGAAAGGTGAGAAGATCAACACACTTGAATTTTGTGAGCACTGCGTTCTAGGGAAGCGTAAGGTCACCAAAGACATCGGCAAGCAAAAGACGGGAGGGTGCTAGACTACATCCATTCAGATTTATGGGGTCCCTCTAAACTTCCATCGAAGGGCGGAAAGAGGTATCTTCTTACTTTTACTGATGATTTCTCACGAAAGGTTTGGGTGCGTTTTTTTAGGGCAAAAAGTGATGCTTTTGAAGCATTTAAAGAGTGGAAGATTTTGGTTGAAAATCAAATGGAGCGAAAAATCAAGTAACTTCGCACGATAATGGCTTGGAGTTTTGCATCAAGAGTTTAATGATTTCTGCAAGGTTCATGGGATCTCAAGACATAAGACTGTTAGGCATACCCCACAGCAGAATGGAGTTGCCGAGAGAATGAACAGAACTCTTCCTGAAAAGGCTCGTTGTATTCTCTTACAAGCCAAAATGTCCAAAGTATTTTGGGGCCGAGCGCTCACATCGCTGCTCATATTATCAATCGATCTCCAACATCGGCGATTGACTTTAAGACTCCGAATGAGGTATGGTCAGGTGAACCCTCTAACTATTCATACTTACGAGTATTTGGGTGTACAGCTTATTATCATGTTAATGAAGGAAAGCTTGAACCAAGGGCTAAGAAGGAAATATTCGTAGGGTATGTGGATGGAGTAAAAGGGTACAAACTTTGGTGTTTGTCTTTACTCAAATTTATAGTTAGTAGAGATGTCACATTTGATGAATCCTCTATGCTTGATCCCCGTAAAGTTTCTGTGGAGTTTTTAGGAAACGAGAACAACGAGCAGGCGGAGCTTCCGGTAGAGCTTACCAAGGAAAAGGATCAAGAGACTCAGGTTAAAGATGAGTCAAAAGATGTAGATCTTAAAGAACTTATTGTCAATAAACCATACACAATTGCGAAGGGAAGGGAGAAGAGGAAGATACGAAGACCGGAACGCCTTATAGATCAAGCAAACCTGATTGCATATGCGTTCGTAGCTGCAGAAGAAGAGATTAAGGATCTGGAGCCCTCCTCGTATGTTGAAGCAACTTCTTGCAAGGATGTTGCACAATGGCGGTTAGCCATGACTGAAGAGATGGAGTCTCTTCACAAGAATCAGACATGGGTCTTAGTGAAAAGGCAAAAGGGGAAGAGGACAGTTGGATGCAAATGGGTCTCAGAAGAGAAAGGGAATTCCCGAAGTGGAAGATGCTAGGTTCAAAGCGAGATTGGTTGCAAAGGGTTTCTACGTAGGAGGGAATTGACTACAATGAGATTTTCTCTCCTGTCGTAAGCATAGCTAGCGCGTGCTACTAGCATCGGTTGCATAATTTGACCGAGCTTCAACAACTTGATGTCAAAACTGCTTTTACATACGTGATCTAGAAAAGACAATCTATATGGATCACCAAGGTTTCCTAGCCGAGGGAAAAGAAGATCATGTACGCTAACCGGTTAAGTCAAGGTATGGTTTGGAAGCAATCCCCTGACAAAGGGTACAAAAGGTTTGATGCATTCATGACTACACATGAATTCTCAAGGAGTGCATTTGATAGTTGTGTGTATCACAAGAAGATGTCTGTAACTCAATGATTTATTTATGCGACGTTGTATGTTGATGATATTCTTATTGCTGCTAACAACGTTACAAAGATAAATGCTTTAAAGAAACTGTTAAGTAAGGAATTTGACATGAAGGATTTGGGAGTTGCATAGAAAATTCTTGGTATGGAGATTTCAAGAGAAGACGGTGTTGTACATCTTTCTCAGAAGAGGTACATTGAAAGGGTTCTCGAGAGATTCAATATGCATACGTGCAAGCCTGTAAGTACATCGTTAGCTCCTCATTTTAAACTTTCGTAGTTACAAATGCCTCGGTCCGAAGATGAGGTGGAGCATATGTCAAAGGTTCCTTATGCCAGCGCAGTTAGTAGCATTATGTATGCTATAGTATGCACACGTCCAGATATTGCTCAATCTGTAAGTGTGGTAAGCAGATACATGTCCAACCCAGGAAAGAGGCATTAGGAAGCTGTCAAGTGGATATTGAGATATCTCAAAGGAGCTTCTGATGTTGGTCTGACCTTTCAAAAAGGTGGTGGAGGTATTTCAATTCTCGGTTATGTGGATTCTGACTATGCAGGGGATCTTGACAAAAGGAGCTTCACAACTGGATACATCTTTACTCTTGTTGGCAATGCCGTTAGTTGGAAATTGACTCTGCAGTCAATTGTCGCTTTGTCTACGAAGGTAGCGAGACATACATAGCAATGAGGCGGTGAAAGAAGCTATCCGTTGAAACATTTGGTGGCGGAATTGAGTTTGGTTCAACAGAATCAATCCTTAGACGTGATAGTCGTAGTGCTATTCATCCGATTAAAAATCAAGATTTCACGAGCGCACTAAACACATTGATGTCGATTTCATTTTATTCGAGATGTTGTTGAAGAGGGAACTATCAAGGTCGTGAAGGTTATCACAGACGATAACGCTGCAGACATGTTGACCAAGATAGTCCCGCTCGCTAAGTTTGCACATTGCAAGGACTTAGCGGGAGTACGCATCAACTGATGCAACTCCGAGAGAACAGCAGGTTAGTGTGGAGGTGGTATGTTCAACAATGGTTTGATTCTTCTTGTTTCTTACAACGGGGTTGCCCAGTAAGCTTAGAAGTTTTGGCCGGAGTTGTTCATACGCATGCTCGTGACGCAAACCAAGGTGGAGATTGAAAGAGTTGGTTTTTTTGTCTTGTGATAGAAAATCCATGTGACAATTTTAGTTGGATGATTTCTATTACTTGGAGCCAAAGGATGATTTACTTGGAGCCAAAGAATGCATTGCTTGGAGCCAAAGGATGCATTGCTTGGAGCCAAAGATGTGGAGGAGAATTGAAATGTCATGTAGCACACTTGGAGCGCAAGTCATTTTATGCCTATAAAATGACAGGCAATTCTTCTTTGTTCATCATCCCAAAAATCATACAATCCATTGTAGTGAGTAAAGAGTTGAGAGAGCAATTCTCTTAAGTGTAATTGGGAAATCTCCCCTTCCTTTGTTAATAATATAAAGACAACTGTTCTCTGGTGGACGTAGAATCATTTTGATCCAAACCACGTTAAATCTTGTGTTCTTTCTTTTACGTTTCCGCTAACACCCAGTAATATTTTACTGAGGCTCTACAAGAAAGAAGACATTTGCCCACAATTTTTTTTTGTTGTCATAGTATTGACGTATTGTCCGCTTTCGGGCCTAGGGCCACATGGATTTGTCTTTCGAGTTACATCACATCAAGTTCCAAGAGCGTGCGTACCATGTGAATTTGGCTTGTGTCTTATAAAACGCTTCAGTTTCCTCTCTCATCCCAATGAGGGATTCGCCTAAGGTGTCATATACACCTCATCTTCAAAAGTTTATCAGCCTAGCTAGAAACATGTCAGTCCTACTTGACCCGCCCTCATTAGTCAACCTTTTGTTATAGACGTCAAAATTCTAATTTAAATTTATTACTATGAAAAAACTAATGTGTAATCATATTTCATACTTGTTAACTTAAAAATCTTGAATATGCCTCTCTATGCCTATTTAGTCGTGTATCTTTTTTTTAACTCCGTTGTTAAATAAAAGAACATAAAGCAATTTAGGATCTCTCATTTTTGGGCAAAAGTCATGTTTTCCTTCATAATTATCCGAACTATTAGCTTAATATTACTGCTCTAAGCAAAATCACGCATTATTATCAACTTTTACTAGTAAAAAAGTTTTACCAAAATACTATCCCATTTGATACTTATGAATCTTCAATAGATGTTTTATTTGAAGAAGTATTTTTCACACACCAGTCACCACTTCAATACCAGAAAATATTATACAGAAAATGACTTATTTTGGAACGAAATACACATGCAGCAGAGGACTATTCTCCTCCTTAATGTCAATTTACAACTTTATACACCGAAATTTTGATAAAGTTTATTTTCGGAATGTTCACATTATACCAAAAGGCTTTGAAACCCTGCATGGCTATATGGACCATTACTGCATATAGATACGGTTAAAATCAATGATCTCTAGGGTCAAAGGTGGAGGCTGGATGACAGATATCTGATCCCATAGTAACCACACCAGCATTTTCTTTTAATTATTTTTACTTCTCTAAAAGCCCACCTAAACAAAATTAAAATGGATATATGTGCAAATAATAAATACTTCTTTCTGAAATATAAATCATTTTGTTTGAATTTTGTTGTTCGGTTCGTATTTGACTTGATTTGAAAGCAATCCTATGTTACCTATGGATTAAAAGTTTACCAAACAAGGTTAGATGCACCTCTAGTGTTTATTTGATTTGGAATTCAGGTTTGAGGCCCCCTGTATCAAGACATAAAGTGTCATTCTCATCATCCAAGAAAATTGATATGTATATTCTATACTGAAAAATAGATAAAGGAAGTAGAAAATCTTAATCAGATATAGAAAGACATTACAAGAAAGTATAGAAATCGCAACAATTTTTTTTATATTTGGCAACAACTTAGTTTTATTGTTGCCAAATGATTTTTTTGTTGCCAAAGAATTTAATTTTGTTGCCATAATATTGATTATTGTTGCAAAAACTACTTTTGACAACAAACAAAAAAAGTTGTTGCACGCTGTTGCAATAACAACCATTGGGAAAAGTTCATGCAACAAAATATTATTTTTGTTGCTAAAAGTACTTTTTGCAACAATAATCAATCTATGGCAACAAAAAAAATTGTTGCCAAATATAATTTTTCTTGTAGTGAGAAGAAAGACTTTATACTAATAAGCAACGTAAAAACTTTTTATATTATGTAGTTTAGCTTATGATAGTCTTATTAAACTCATTATTTAATCATTTGGTTCGTTTGTATCTTAGCTATTTCATATCTTCATGCTGTATTGATCCCAGAAATCGATAATCTTGTTAATTATTGATCTAAGAACCGATATTCTTTTTTGACTAAGAAACGAAAATCATGCACGAATGTGACTTCCGTTTTGGTCCATCCTAATATTATGCGTGCATTTCCAACTAATTATATGAAATTATTGCAGCATTTCCAGCTAAGTAGATTAAAAGTGCAACGTGATTTCTGCTGAAGTAGCCACTAGAATCTTACTTTTGAATAATCAAACATGTCTATTAAGCACGCCTCCTACAATTTTACACTGATTTGATACCGTGACATTTTGTTTTTTTATCAAATTAGGAGTGATAAATAGGTATGGTTACATAAAGAGAGAGATCAACTACGACTATGGTCTAGGAGTGTACATTTTTGAACTATCTTATTATCCTAGTACTAACAAGTGGATTAAAATAAAAAACGGTATATTTCAATTAATTATAGAGATAAGGGTCAAAAACACACTTTAACTATATCATTTTTTTTTTTTTTTGGTTTTTGTGTTTCATATCTGAACTATCCGAAGTGAGACTTTCCTACCTAAACTATCACCAGATAGTTAGCAAAACACACCTCGACTCATATGTATATATATATATATATATATATATATATATATATATATATATATATATATATATATATATATATATATATGATGGTGCGTGTACTCTCTCTTTTTTTTGTTTAAAAATCGTGCCACGTGGATAAATAATTCCACCGTGGTAGAACTTAGGTTAAAAGTTAATTCCACATGGATAATCTGCCCACATTATATTTGCAAAAGACATTCTTCCTCATTTTTTACAAGAAAATATGACTAACGAAGAAGATGAAGGGAAACAAAATGAAGGAGAAAATCTGATTAGCTCTTACAGAAGAAGAAAATGAAGAACAAGGCCAATAATGAAGAAGAAATAAATGAGAAAATATGCATAGGAGAAAAAGAAATGAAGAAAAATGGTCGAGAAATGATGGTGTAGCTTCTTCTAAAAGGTAATTATTGATAATGACTACCTTTTAATTTATTTATATTTAGTAGCTACAATGATTTTGTAAATTACCATTCATAGCTATATCAAAATATATCAAGTTGGAGTAGTTTAACCTAGGTTCGAACCTAGCTAATAACATTACTTTTCTTATATATTTTTCCTAGCTTCTTCTCCTTATATTTTGAGTGTATTTAACTGTATTTCGTCATATGGATCATCAAGTTGGAGTGGATGAAGTGGTTATTGGGCGTGGCTCTGCCCCTTCCCACCCAGGTTCGAACCCAACCAATAACATTATGTTTCTGACATATTTTTCCTTGCTTCTTCTCTTTGTATTTGAGTGTATTTTTCGTCATATGTATTATACATATGAGATGAGTGTATTTGGTCAAGTCAAATACATTAGCTACTAATTGTAATTTGGCAAATGGTAGCTACGTATAGTAAGAGCCTCATATAAGGTAGTTATATCTGTAAGTTTGCCTTTAAAGAATTAATTGATTTTTTTTAAAAAATTAAAGAAATAATGAGTCAACTCATATATAGTTGTTACATATGCCAAATGGACGAAATTTTTGAGAAAATTATGATTCACGCGCATTTTGGTGCTTGAGGTCAAACATTTAGTCTAGTCAGTGTTTAGGTGTGTTTTGCTAACTATCTGGTGATAGTTTAAGTAGAAAAGTCTCACCGGATAGTTCAGGTATGAACCACAAAAAAAAGTGATAGTTGAGGTGTATTTTTGACCCTTATCTCTTAATTATATACAGTTTGTACACGTGCACCTTGGTGTAATTTACGATTTTCACAAAAATATCCTCAATTATGCATAATATTACCCTGCTACTATAAAATTCTAAATACACGGAACAACACATTCGTGATACTGAAGTGTATTCACTTCTACATGAGTAACTAGATACGAGAAAGAAATCAGACTTATAACCTCCCTGCAACAACTTGTAGACTTGTTTTCTTGCGAAAAGCTCAAGTGAAAACTGGAGCACCTTTCAGGCATTTTACTCCTCTTAATAGGCCACCTTAGCGTGCAGGAGCAGATTTAGAGAGTCATCTACAGGTTCAGGTGAACCCAGTAGTTTTTGTCCAAATTCAGTAAATGTGGTAAGAAATAATATCAATTAGTATATTATATTAACTTGAGATAGCTATAGAATCCACACATTTCTAATTGTCAATCCACCTATGTTAACGGGTAACATATTAGTCACCGGCCACTGGTGAACTGGATGCATGCTTAAAGCAAGAAAACTAGAATTAGGCATGATGCATTTTCAATTTTGAATAGTTACTGTTAGTTGATAAATTCTCTCTGTTAGACTCAAGCCACAGCCCACATGCAGCAGTGAAAAACAAGAAAATAATTGGAAGCGTGTTACTTGAAAGTTATTGGAAGCGTGTTACTCTCGTTAATGAAGTGCATATTAATAACATAACATTCACGTTTATTATTGGATAATTTTTAACATCAAATCGGTCCAGTTTGAGCCATGAATTATTGAGTCTACAGGATTTTGTTAGTATGTTTTTTTGGTTAAATAGGTATATTAGGGAAAGAACACATGCTTTAAATACTGCAGACGTATTCTACTACACTTTCCATAAAAAGATTCCTTTCAAATCTCAAGTCTTTAACATTGACCCTAAGTGAATAAAGACAAAGTGCACATAAGAAACATGCGAAGGGATTTAGACTTTTATATTCAACATTTTAGGTGGATCCAGTGCAGTGCCAGTGCGGACCCTAATGCGGACATACCTATAGGCTATGCTAAACCAATTTTGATAAATATAAGATTGGCAAAGGTGCAAATATACCCTCAATTTTACGATTTAGAGCAGATATATCCCTCGTTACAAGAGTGGTGTATATATACCCCTGCTGTTACAAAATGGTGCAAATATACCCCTATTATTACAAAATGGTGCAAATATACCCTTTTCGCTAAAGGGACTTTTTTAAAAAAATGCCAGGTGACTTTTAAAAAAAGTCTACCCATTTTTTTTTAGTAGTCATACTTTTCTAAAGCCACGTAGTAATTTTTTTTCTGGTTGGTCAGGTCTAGTTTGTTTAAAAAATGCGTAGACTTATTTTTTTAAAGTCACAGAGATATTTTTTTAAACAAACCAGACCCGACCCACCAGGAAAAAAATTATTATGTGGCTTTAGAAAAGTATGTCTACTAAAAAAATGGGTAGACTTTTTTTTTAAAGTCACATGGCACTTTCTTTAATTAAAAAATAACCTAAATGGTTTTTTTTAAAAAATCTCGTCAGCAAAAAAGGTATATTTGCACCATTTTGTAACTGCAGGGGTATATTTGCACCATTTTGTAACGGCAGGTGTATATATACATCACTTTTGTAACTAGGGGTATATTTGCTCTAAATCGCAAAGTTGAGAGGTATATTTGCACCTTTGCCCATATAAGATTACGAGAACGTATTAATACCAATGAGATATTATATATTCAAATATATACTAATAATATACAATTTTCATATATTATATGTTAAAATTATCGAGATGTGGTAGGATGGATGAGATTTCTCTTCAAATTAACCAAAGGTCTAGAGTCTAAGCCGTGAAAATGGAGAAATCCTCTATAAGGAGACTCCCCTAATAGTAAGTCTTATTTATGTGATGTGAGTTTAGATTACTTGGACAAGTAAATTACGGATACCAGAAGGTTAAGAAGAAAAAAGAAAAAAAAAGACACCGAGGTTCTTGAAGTTCAAAAATTGAGACAAAAGTATAAAAAGGTGAATATTAGCCGAAGAATTAGACTGGCTGTTGGGTCTGGAGCTGAGAATCCAAGACTTTCTACTAATTTAGAAGTTTGAAAGTGAAAAATATTTGAAGAACAAAATCTGGAAGCTCCGTTGAAGACCTACAACGAAGCCTGTAATTTTAGTGTACACAATATATGCAAGTGATATATATACATATACGGGTGTACAAAGTAAACCGACAAACCGCATCAAATCGATAAACCGAGTCAAATCGAGAAAAAAATCCGATTAGTGGTTTAGTTTGATTTGGTTTGGTGTTGAAAAAAATCATAATTGGTTTGGTTTGGTTTTAGCTAAAAAAAGTCAAACCGAACCAAAGTCAAACCGAACCAAACCAACCCGACATTACATATATTCAATTTTTAAACTATTTTATACATAAAAATATTTATTTGTAATGTAATTTATAAATATTTCTTAATTTTTTCGTAGTTTTTTTATCTATTATCATATTATTCAAGCTTGAACTTAGAATTTTGAATGTCAATAAGTTTTATATCTTATGGATGTTAGTAACTCATATAAAGTCCACCAAAACCAACTCAACACTAATACTAACAAAAGAAATTTAATTTACCACTAGGAATGAAAATAATGTTGGATATCTATTATTTAGTTTTGTATAATTGGTTTAGAGAGTGAAAATACATAACTTAAGTTTTTTTTTCTTGTCATGTAATTAATACTTAGAGAGGAGAAGTACTTATTTTAGCATGACTTAGTATTTTTAGATTATGGTCATTTTCTTTATGGCTTATTAATTAGCAATATTTTTTTCCCAACCGATTTTATTATCTTTTTGTTGAATATTTTATTATAATGTCAATCACTCTTCTCGCATTTTGTGTTATTTTCTTATGAAACACTTTAATTATATAGTTGTATCTTAATAGGACTAAAGAAATATTTGAAGTAAAAGTTATATATTTTGTATCAAGATTATTCCAAAAAAAACTCGAAAAACCCGAGAAAATTGAATAATCCGAGGTTGAAAAACCCGAATTTTATTGGTTTGGTTTGGTGTATAAATTAAAAAACCCAATGCAATTGGTTTGATTTGGTGTTTAAAAAAACCGAACCAACCCAGTTGATGTACACCCCTATATACATATATGCAAGTGATATATAGTGTCACAATAACGTTTTCCAGATGGATTTCAGCTTTGAATTTTAACTCCAAACCAATCCAAATTACCTCCACATTCGTGAAATTTTGTATATAGCTTTGTCCAGATATTTCCGACGAATTCCAACACTACTACTCAAAAAAATGACAACTAAAAAATTTCAGATCTAATAAGACTTCAAGTCATTCTTTAATGAAGTCATTAATAAGTGAAAACAATGGAAACTCATGGTGGTTTTTGTTTTGAAAATGTGCAGTAGTGGTATTGCAGCTGTTATTGGAAAAGTTAATCTTGGCTACCGGTTGCCAAATTGAATGATCCGCTAACAGGATGGCAATTGTTTTTGGGGAATTTGCAGGATTGGCCTCCGCTGGGGTGTGGTCTTTAATTTTTGTCCCTCAAATTGCTGGTCTTTAACTTTTGGCATTCGCTAAAAATCCCTTGGTTTCGGGTTCGAACCCTCGCTCAGTAAAATTTTTTTAAAAAATTTCTCAAGGTAGAGTTTGGATTCGCAAGATAAAGTTTTGCCTTAAGGCAGAGTTTTGGAGCAAAATTCTGCCTTGCGAATCCAAACATGCGTCTTGCGATTTTTTATTTTTTTTTTACTAAGCTGGGGTTCGGACCCACAACCTCGGGATATTAGGTGAAGGACAAAATTTAAAGACTGACGGCCAAAAATTAAAGACCACCCCAAATGAAGGACAGTCCACGCAAAAAAAAAGATTGTTTTTCACAATGGTACATCCGTGTGGATATCCCAAAAATAATTTTAAAAAAAAGAAAAATGACCTAATAATACCTATTTAAGACTCTATATTACAAAACATAAGGATACTTTTTCTTAATTACAAAATATATCAATAAAATTACAAAGTATACCAGATTTGGACTTAATGGGATACCCACTGTAACACCTCGTACCCCTAACTAGCTTACGTTCATGATTCGGGACTTAGAAACCAAGATGGAAGTGTTGGAATCCAAAAATTTCCTTCATCACGGTGAAGGTACGTGTTGCGACCAAAGTACGGGCCGTACAATGGTGGACGTACTTAGAGGGGAACTGGCAGAGAGCATTGAGACCTTTTTACCCAAGTACGAGCAGAAAAGTACGGGCCGTACTTTGAAGTATGGGACGTACCTTAAGCCCATACTTCCCTTGTCGAAATTAAAATATCACTGGAAAGTTGACCCAATGTACGGCCACGATGTACGGGACGTACTTTGAAGTACGGGACATACATTTAGACCGTACTTTTACCGCATAGACCAGAAACTATAAAAACGAGGGTTCAGATCTATTTTTCACTTTTCACATTCCCTCCAGCCCTAGGACGAAATCTTCTCCTCCATTCATTGAAATTCACCAAGGTAAGTCATTCCAAGCCATCCCAAGTTAATTCTAACATGTATCCATGATTCCTAAACAATAATTCATCCTTTTTAACTTAGGGTTTTCAAGAAAACCCATTTAAAGGATTCAAGACACAGCAGATTCTTCACAAAGTTCGGAACATTTTTATTACGAGATTGGAACATTACCAGGTATGTAGGGCTGCTATCTCCGTATGGAAACATTTTTGTTCTTTCCCACGCCACTTCTTCCATAAAGTATGAAGTTATACGAAAACTAGGGCTTTTAACCATGTTCATGATAACCCTAGGTCCATGTACTATGTTATACTATATCATGAATTGTTATTAGTCCGTTATTGTATTCTTGATATTCCATTTTGGTTATTGAAAATCTGTCCGTAATCCATGAAACCCATACTTTGCATTCCATGGGTCCTTATAGGCAAGTTATTAATTACTATGTTTAGTTTCATGAAACACTTTACATGTCTACACATTTTCATGCAAGTATATTATGTAACTATACCCATGTATAAGGCAAGTCATGTTTTATGGAAAATCATGGGCTCAGATGCCACTTATTTTCATGTTCATGTTTTTTAGAGTTGCACAGATTACCAAGAAGGCTCAAATAGCCTGAAACTACATTAGCCACCGTAGGATAAGGATCGCTCCGCCCAGTTAGGACGATTCCTTCATGTTATATTGATTTGGATCCTTTCATATCACGTTTTCATCTCATACCCTTGACAAGGCGAATAGCTCGGGTCCCAGAGGTTCGAATCCACGTACCCACGCGCCAATATCATGTTGTCGGTTTATACAATGCTCTCCCTACTTATAATGTTTTTACTCATGTTATATCTATATGTATTCATGTTCATGATCAGACTTCAGTTCTAGTTTCAGTTTCAATATTCATAATGTTATTTCCATGTCCCATGTTATTTCATTCAGTTGCATTACATACCAATACATTTAATGTGCTGACGTCCCTTTTTTATTGCCCGGGGGCCTGCATTTCACGATTTTTACGTACACGGATTTGCTGATGAAGGACGACGCATTAATTTGTTGTTTGTTCGCAGATTTTTCGTACGATATCGCGAGCCCCGTCTTCTTCGGGGTTTAGTCAGTCATTTATCCTATAGTAGTTTATGCATTAAAGGTATGTTGGGGGCCTTATCCCAAAAATTATGATTTCCATTTCAGACTCATGATAGAGGTTTCATAGACTAGACTAGTCAGTTATGTTATGTCAGATATTCAGAGTTGTTTAGCCATCTTTGGCTTGATTCATGGTATTTCCGCATTATGTTTTAAACGAGTAATTTATAAATTATTATGACTTCATGTGTTTTCTTAAAGCCCATCATGTTTCATGTTACATTCCGCTAATGTATGCCTCATGATGATTTAGCAGGTCATGTGGTTCGCTCGGTCACATGCAGTAAGGCACCGAGTGTCGTGTTTCGCCCATGCCATGGTTCGGGGCGTGGCACCCACGATTTTAGGCTTTTTTTAAGGAAGAAAATATAATTTTAAATGTGGACTTAATTCTAGGATAGTTACAGTTCAACTTCTTCTTCTTTATAAAAATATTTCTCTCTCTCTCTCTCTCTCTCTCTCCCTCCCTCTATGATAGATACCATTTTCATACCTAAAGTCCAGCCTCTCTCCTAGTATAAATTTTCAAACCAATATTACAAAGTATTTTTGATTACTAACTTGTGTATTAATTGTATATAAAAATTTATTTATATCGTTTTGAGATTTATATGATCAGTCAGGTGTTTTGAAAAATCAGATAAATTATATAAACCGTAGTTTTAAAAAATGTTGAAAACTAATATATGTATGAAATGTGTAATGGAGTCCGCTTATATATCATTTTTTAGATATATTTTCAGACAATGTGTATGAAATGCGAACAAATTCGATATCAATTAGTCTTAAAAGTTTGAAAATCGATATGTGTATGAAATGGATGGAATTTGGTTTGTATCAATCGTAAAACTTATTATACATATATACTTTCATAATCTATACATATTTTGACCGTATTTATACAATTTATATGTACTTTATCATAATCACAATATACATACAACTGTTATACATAGTTCATACGTAGAAATTATAATGAATTTATACATTTATACATATTGCATATAAAAATTAATATATATTTATTTTCTGGTGTATGAACTTTGTATGGAATCTAGTTTGTATCAATTACAAGTTTATTATACATATTTTTCTCAAAATTTATACATACTTTGATTAGATTTTATACAATTTATATGTACTTTATAATAATCAAAATACTCATATAATTTTTATACATATTTCATATATAAAAATTATAAGAATCTATACATTTATACATATTGCATACGAAAATTATACACATATGTTTTTTGGTGTATGAACTATGTACATAAAAATTACCGATTATAATGGACTTTTTGAGTAAAAGTTGGAGAAAATTAGCTAACAATATCTCTTAGTTTTGAATGCAGGAAGAGAAAGTGGACAAATAAGAAATAAAAGTAGAAAATCATAAACTATATCTCTAAATTTTGAAATGGAGAGAGAAAAGTGAATAAAATAAGAAAAAACGATTTGCTTACCTTATTTAATGTGTTTTATTTGCTTCTTTTTAATTTACCTAATTCGTATGATTTTGTAATGCCTATCGATATATTTCAGAACCGAAAAATATCGCTGCCCACAACATACCCCTTATCATGTACATATATGTCTTTTGCCCTTAAAAAAAAAGTAGGTACAGTGGGCCAGTGGCTGAAAAATTGGGAGTGGAAATACCTTCACATGCTAGGCTTGGCTTTGGTATATAAGTATCTTGCTATCTAGACTTTTTATACTTCTTTTTTAGCTACAGTCAGAATCATATGATCTTGGAACGATTTCTCATGTTTTTTTGCAGTTCACAGGTCGTTAAATATCCAACTTCGTTCTGGAGGTATCGCTTGTGGTTGTGGATATAATTACCATATCAGAAGTTTAGCATTTTTATTAATTACGCTCAAACTTTCCAAGAGATAATAAACAGAACAATTATCATGTGAAAACAGGGAATTAATACATTGTTGCAAATCAAAAAATCATCATTACAAAGTGATTCTTTAGTAGTCAGCCATCAGGAGGATCATAAAATTCATCCTCCCAAAAAAAAAAAAAATCAGATCTTACTGCAAAAGTTGAATTGATACAAAATTTTCCTAGCTACCAGTGTTCAAACTTTTAGATGGAATTAAAACATTTCCAGTTTCCCTCTGCCACTAAATGAAATATGTTGTATGGCTGGAAGAACCTCATGAAGAGATATTGAGTACTGCAGAAGAATTTTCACATTTTTCTCTTCACTTGACAGGGGCAGGTGGAGCGGCACCACCAGTCGTTGGCCTGCAAGATCAATGGGTGTAAACATCATTTCAAGATATTATAACTAGTCACGAGTATTTTGGTGAAATTCTTGAGTATTAAAGATTAATAAGTAATGCCTAAGTGTTAGCTGAAGCATAACTCATTTTTTGACTTTTGTCATACCAAAAGCACACACGTAATGTCTAAATACACCACTGCAAAGAAAAGAGAGGGAGGAGAAACTCACAGCCCAACGAAAACTTTGAAAGAGTCATAGATGCCCCATTGTGCTCCAGTGAGTGTACCAATCATGACGATGCGAAGAGGAAGACCGCGAGTGCAAAGACCCATTACGCCTAGCTTGTTCACAGCCTACAAAATGCACAATTGAGGTAAAAACGAACCAATATATAATTTTCGAGGGCGCAAACCAATTGTCAATGTACAGAATCTGTGTACTCACATCGCCCACAGTTGCGCCCTTGGCATTGTTGAGGAAAGAAACGAGGTTATCAGCAGGGTGTGACACAATAGCACAAAGAATACCAGCTAAATATCCACCAGCAAAGCTCACACCGAGCTGAGTAGATTTACTGCATTGGTCTTTTGGTGTTGGGATGACATTTTTGTAGAGTTGTTCCACAATGGTTTCAAATGATGCAAATTTCATCATGGTGTCTGTAAAATAACACATTTAAGACAGAATGTACAATAATAGGCTGATATAAGTACTTCATTGGTCCAAAAAAGAATGTACAATAATACTGATATAAGTACTTCATTGAGACAAAAAAGTTTCACATACCAAACTCGCAAGAAAGTGCAATACTTGCAAAAGTAGGCTCCTAAGTTTCAGGTTAAAGAAGGAAGCTAAATTGAGTAAATATAATCTTTGCTAATGCTCGACACGTGAAAGCTATAACTAGTCCATTAGATATAGCTAGATGAAATAGTCTTATCCCCTTATCCTTATTCAATTCTCCTCAAAAGGGTACTTTAATTTTAGCTTTAGAGAATCCGGTTAGACAAAATCTAAGCTGAGTACATATATATAATTCAAGTTGAAGGTAGTGAGAGCGCATGAATCTGTCTGAGATACTGGAGATAAGAAGAGACATAAACTTACATGGAATTTGTCGTCCCCAGAGAGGAACAAGCCCCTTGTACAACCTGTATACATAAAATTAAACGGCCAAACTTCCATTAGCAATGTACAATAATACACGTTGTAAATGAACAATTCCCGACCAATTTATTGACATAATAGGCATTACCCAGCAGCTCCTTCAGCCCTAACAAATTTGGGAAGCCCATCAGACAAGCCTCTGGCAAAACCAGGCTGAGTCTGGACGCGAACTTTGACAGCCTCAAACGGGCAGAGAGCAACATCAGCAATAACTTCAGCAGATGCAGAACCAGCAAGGAAAATCAAAGTCTTGTACTTGACAGCGTTCTCAGGGCCAGCAAGGTCTGTGTAATACTTCTTGAAATATTCATAGAATCCATATTTGCAAGCTCCCTGAGCGCTGTAACCGAGCAGGGTAGGCACCCATCCCCTAAAGAAGCCTCTAACACCCTGCTCCTTGAGCAGAACACCAAAACCCGAGGAAATGCTCTTGTATTTTGCAGGATCGATCTAGCAATTCCAACAACATCAGTAACAAAATTAGTAACATTAGTAACGTAAACTGTTCGAAATAATTCTGCAGAAACTTAAAGAAGGGTACTCCAGTATTACAAAAGATTTAAGTTAATATATACACACTTGACAGTGTAAAGATACTTTACACTTTCACTTGTTATAGCATGTTAGACCATCTTTGTCAGGACACAATTTAATAAATTTTATCAGTCACCTGATTGTGTTTGTCAATATTTTTCACACTATCGACGCATAAAACAGCTTTGTGCAGTGACCTTAACCATCCACATAATTAAAGTGTCATCTAACAACTTAAGATAAACAACCTGCAATTAAATCCTAATTTGGTACTCCATCTGTTTCAATTTGTTTGTTTAACTTTCCTTTTTAGTCTGTTTAAAAAGAATGTCTCTTTCCTAATTTGGGGACTCTTTAATTTCAACATCGCACATGACATGTTTAAAACCACAAGATTAAAGGACATTTTGATACATTATACATATCTTTAGTTTAAGACCACAAGATTCAAAAGTCTTGTTTACTTTCGTAAACTCCGTATCCAGTCAAACTAAGACAAACAAGTTGAAACTGAGGGAGTAATTTAAATTTCTTGTTCTCCTTACCAACTTGTTAAACAAAGTGGGGGGAAACTTGTTTTCTTGATCTCCACAACTCATATACACGTCAAAGTACAACTTTTTCTCGTGATCTTGATCTTAAACATAGGGGTAAAATTAAGCATGGAGAAATGCAAGATGCGGATCTAAGACGGGTTCTGTTGGTTCATCTGAACACATTGTTTTAGGCCAGCCCGGACTATGAATACGAAACAAAAAAATGAGAATTAAAATGTATACATATAATAAGATCACACGTAGAAAAAAGGTACCTGCATGTTGCACTTGACAAGATCGAGGGGTGTAACGGCCATGTGGGTGAGACCACAGCTCATAATACCTCCAAAAGTACAAGCAGCGTAATAACCAGGTGAGAACATCTCTATTTTACCTGAAGACTCCTTTGGTGCCGGAACCAAAAAGGGCTTCTTCACCGTTGATGATTCACATAATGTAGTATTAGTATCCTCCAAGTCATTGACATTTCTGTATGAAGGTAATGATGAGGAAGAAGCCGTGTAAAGAAAACTGGGGATCAAAGGTCTCCGGAAACTAGAGTTATCTGTATAGGCCATTGTAAGTAGGGTAAGACAGAGAAGTTCAACACTTGGTGTATGTGTTGAGTATTTGCAATGGAGATCAAAGAGGGAGGAAATGTGGTGAAATGATGATGTTATTTAAGGTGGAGGGAGGAAAACAAGAACGGTTCCTATAATGGTGGAGAATCGAAGAATCTGCTTTATTATGGAAGGGTTGTCCTTAATTTCCTATATGGCTTTTGGACCATATTTGGCTGCAACTTAATTTATCAAATGAAGGGTGCCTGTGGCTCTCCTCTCATTTTATTTAATTTAATCTTTTAGGGTGCCCCCTGCCTGTTGGTTTGCGTTGAATTTTATTGATGAGTTGACATTTTCTACTTTAAAAAAAAATATGTTTTTGAATTCTTACTTTCGTGCATAATTGTGTCAATTGGCATGTGCAAATCCTCGGATTCACTACTTCTATACTTAAGATAATAAATTCGGACTTGATCCGACTATAAAAGCTATATATAACTCGAGTCGAAGATGGTAAGTGAATCTACACTTGGTAGTTTTACTTTACATGTTTACTAGTGGAGCTACTGATATTTTGACATTGCAATTCGATCTAGTGACTTTAATCCTTTGGGATGTCTCCTTGTCATTATATTTGTTGCTTAATCAATGAGGGAGGATGGGCTCTCACCATCGCTGGCCATTTCTATGAGCACCTTGGGCGATAGAGATCACTCACTCGAAAATCACCGTCACTGAGATGATTCTTTAATTATTAGGCGAAAAGCTATAAGACATAATTGTTAATTGTCACGTTTACTCAATTTCTCGCCATATGCATAAGGAAGGAGGTAGTAAGTACTCGATACTCGATGGAATAGATGAAGTACGCGCTAGCTGGTCAGAAGCCACCATTATAAAAACACATAAACAAAACACAAGGGAAAACAGAACAATGGCACAAACGTAATTCTAGTTTTCCTTGGAACAGCTTATATTTTAGGCAATAGAACTTTTATGCCCACTGCAACTGCTCTATTTGGCCCCAGATGTGAACGATACCTGGAAAAGGCACGGAAGCAGCAAAAAGCAAGAATATATAAAGAACATAATGCACAATTGCACATAAAGGCAGTAATGGTCCTAATGGGGAATAAATAGTACAAGTTGTTATGTCTGGCAAATACACTGAATAGTTGAGTGACAAGTGCTTGAGACCTAATAATCAAGTACAATCTAAGATCAACAAGAAAACTAGAACATAATGCTACTTGAGCAACCATACACTCTGCAATTTCTATTAGATAATTCACATTATGCTACCTCTTCACAGGTTTCCTTATCGTCAAGCTACAAGCAGACACAGGCTAAAACTTGTAAGATGCTCTGGAGACGGCTTCTGAATCACCTTGCACTCATTTATCTTCAGTTCCCTTCATTGGACAGAGAATAAAGAGAAAAGGAAAAGATAACATGTCAGAAAAATGTGCCTATATTATGTAATTCTGTAATCCTAAATGGTTGTGCACTTCATCTGTCAAATAAAAGAGAACACTATGGATTTCACAGAAATGAAATGGAACCTAGACCATATAATATGATGTTGTTTGCTCCATTCAAATACTTCATCTGCCTCATTCAGTCATTTCACATGCATTCAGATGTAATACACAAGAATGTCTAGTAACTTCTTAAATCAAGACACCACTTTTTCGGAAATTTTGGCATAAGACTCCTACGACATAATTTAAGCATTACCAGTTGATCCAATAACCATTTTTTTTTTTTTTTTTTGTTGATAACTACCAGTTGATCCAATAAATGAAAGCATGAAAAACATGTCGGGCAACTTTGAGTTCACATGAGATGACAATCTTGATTGAGTCCTCTTGCTCTGTTATTCAATACAAAGAAAAAGGGATTGCACACCTCTAGTACAGCTTTAACTTCATAGTCAAATGTCTTGCAAAGAATCTCATAGTTTGTCTGTAACCCCATCTGCAACTACCAAACATGAAGAATGTAAAGCTTAAGCAAATAGTGATGGAAACTGAATTATTGCAGAGTCGATCTACCTGTGAGGGTGACATGGTAGATATCCGGTACCTGCAGGAGGTTGACGTATCAGTGTTATGGGAAACAGCTAGTACTTATCAGAGACATCATTATGAACAAGTAAACAAAAGCAAATATTAATGTAATGTAGCAGCTGAGCAAAGAATTTGCTGCTGGCGACTCTTCAGGTTAGAGCTAAGCATCTCTTAATTAATAATGAGAGGAAGAGGCTGAGAGTGCACTGGAAGCTGATTATGTAACAGGTTGATGTATATCTGACAAGTTCCAAAAGAATTCCTGATATAATTAAATTCCTGATTATAAGCATGTTCAACGCATCAGTTTGCAACAGTAACGATGAATGGCTTTAAGGTAATTCTATTGTATATTTATATGTTCGATCAAACAACCAAGAGTCAACAACTCAGAAATCTCCTGTAACTTCAAGAATTTTCCTCACAGTTTCTGTCCTCCAGCATGATATGCCAGATCTTATGCCAAAGATATTATGAACATAGAGGGTGTTTGGATTGGCTTTTTAAAAATAGCTTATATGCTAAAAGCTAATAGCCATAAGTAGGGAATACCCAACTTTTGGCTTTTAGGTACCTTTTTGGCCTAAAAGTAAGTGCTTAAAAACACTTTTTATTTTTCCCAAACACCACAATAGTTCAATTAAGAGGATATCTCTTTTGGGGATCGTACAAATGGAACTAACTATTGTTAAATAGGATAATTTTTTTTTTATGACAAGGGAACCCGCAGCCGCTACCTTTCGGGTGCGCACAGGGTAAACCCCGCTTCTATGCAATAGCTCGCAAACCACACAGAAGAGATAACCCGCACTAGGCAAGCCCCGTGCGACGAGCTTGACCCAGAAGGCAAATCCCCTGCTTTTTGTAGGCAAGGGGTTTCGAACCTGAGACCTCCATTATGGAAGCCCCATGCTCAACCAACTAAGCCACTCTTGCGGGTTAAAAATAGGATAACAGTTCGTGAATACAATCCTCATTACACATGGTGATGCATAAAGAAAGAGGAGGAATACTACAGTTCTCTACAGAAAGAGAAAAGCACCATTTACTTACATTGGTGTAGCCACCTAAGGTTATTATCAGTTAATTGCTTCATGTATTGATATTTCAATACCATAAACATGTAAATGATATACGCTAAACGCACACAAATTGCTACTATAACACATCAATCAATCACCTTTGTTTATTCCTATAGAAGTTCATTGCTATCATGTTTGCCTTCTGAACAGTTAGCATCACGGCTCTCATTTTGTTCTGCAAAGTATTGAATAGCTTTCGTTAGCACTGAACATGCCAAATTTCTCTAATGCAAGGCTAGTATTTCCGTTAGTGAAGAAATTTTCAGCAATGCCGTGGCTAAGTGTTTTCAAATCAATATGTTAGTCCACCACCATAATTTTAAGAATCAAAGTGAAAAAACAAACAATTCAAATATATTGGAATGAGCAAAGATCATTCCATCACCTTCTGAGCAATCAGCTCAATTAGCACCATTAAGAACTTTCCCAGCCCCTTCCCCTGAACACGATGCTCAAGCTGTAATTCATACACATAAAGAACAGGAATTTCTTCCTCGATAGTGAAGCGGTGATGTACAAAAGCCACAAGTCGACCCTTATCATCCACACCGTCTGCATTGCTCCTTCCTTTACGTGATAATTTGAACATAATATCGGTATCCACATTTGAGATCTCATACACAAATATATAACGAGCTTCAGAAGAAACCATCTCCCTGCGCTTCACCCTCTCTTCTTCAGGCCACTCTGTCCCATATGACGCCTCCATATTCACCTATAAAAGGCACATACCTTCAGAAAAGAGGAAATATCCCTGTGATCATTGATTTGTTATTGTAGCTAAATTCTAAAGATAAGTTAGCCAGTTTTGCTACCTTGAGGAGGCTTTGAATATACTGCTTCACCGGAGAAGAGAGGCTATCTCCGCATCCCGAGTCCAAGTACACAGACAAATCTAATGATCAAATCAACCATACATTACACATAGGAAAATTGAATAAAGTATAATAGTAAACAACCTTATACATAACCAACAAGGAATGTAGCGGGATGGATAGGACCCCTCCACCCTTAACCAGAGGCCTCAGGTTTGACCCTAGGCATAGGAAAAAATCCTGTTACGGAGCGCTTTCCCCTTAAATGGGCCTTATGCGACGCGAATCCGGATTAGTCGGGCCCCAATGCAGGTACTGGACACCGGGTGAGAAACAAAAAAATAACCTGATACATAGTTCGTTTTTGGCCTATGTTCATCTGCACAGGCCTATGAACATATGACCTTAGATAGGAGGTTGTGGAAATTAGGTTAGAAGGTTAGTAGGTAGTAGAGCATTGTCTCGCTTATCCTTTCATACTAGTAAGTTGTAACATTACTCCTGTAGTTTCTTGCCCTTTGATCTCTGTTACTATCTGTTTTTTCTTGTACTTTGATTATCTTCTTATTTTGTTGTAGTTGCTGTTAAGAATGCTCTATCATGCTTTATACTCCCTCCATTCCAAAATAAGTGTCTCTTTTAGCTCATGCACACCCCTTAAGAAATTGCTCACTCCTAGAAAATTAGGAGTGTTTTTACCAACTTACCCCTAATTAATGCTTAGAAAAAGAAAAGTTATTTAACGATTCTTGATTATAAATAAGGGTAAGTTTGGAAGAATAGGATTAATTTTTTCTTGAAATCCCAATGCGTCACTTATTTTGGAACAAAATAAAAAGCCTAAAAGGACACTTATTTTGGAATGGAGGGAGTATAATATTTTGCCTTAGCTTGTTCACTTCCGTTATTTCTTTTTCCGAACTGCTTTGAACTGTTTTTTCTTGAGTCGAGGGTCTACCGGAAACAACCTCTCTACCTCCAAGGTGTGTGTGCACTCTACCCTCCCCGGACCCCACTTTGTGGGATTACAGTGGGTATGTTGTTGGTGTTGTTGAATATATGAACAAAAACATGCTAGAAACTGTATTAGCTGAAGAAAGATCATAAGCTATCACCTAATGACTAAAATCATTCCCTTTACGAAAGAAGGATGACTTAATCTGTGTAAAAGGGTAAAACGGCTCTTTTTGCTATCCTCCACACAAGGATGATTTTTAGACTAGTGAAGAAGTAAGCTTTTTTCTCCACCAAAAAGATAGAAAATGTTGTCGATTCACAATTCACCAAGATAATACATTAAAGGACATCTAACTAACTAAATGAAATAACAATGCGAACCCTTAGTGTTGTAATGGCGGAAAGTTGGAAAGGAAGAAAGAGGGTCTTTCTGAGAAACAGCAGCTTTGATTATCTCTTGTACTTTCTTCTTCTTTTCCAATACCTGCCTTCATAAAACAAAATACATTCAACTGTTAATTATTGCATTGTTATACTAGCTTTTCAAAAATTAATGCGTTTGGGCAAACGTTAGTTAATGTTACCTCTTTCCTGGTCATCTTCTTGCCTCTGTTATTGTCCGATTTCTTGTTCGACTCCATTGCTGTCTCCAAGAACGCCTCTTCTTGGAAAGCTATGCACTTCCACTTTCTACCCAGGATTTTCGAAAGTGTACCCACTGTCTGCACCCCGAACTTCTTGAAAATTACAAATGGACCCTTAAAGTTTGAAATATGGTAAATATACTACTTTTTTTTTTTTTCTTTTTGCTAAATATACTACTCATTCCATGTTATGAGGCTATTAGAATTGATATTCGTGATGCCACACCTCAAATTGTGAAGCTTGAGAATATAAAGCCGGAAAATATGAATACAATATTGATGGCTTCACTTGCAATCTTGCATTAATAAGTTCTCTAAGATTAAAATTAGATGAACTTTTACTAATATTTAAAATATTTTTTTCATTAATTAAATTTAAATTATATGAAGTATGACTGATATTTAAATACAATTTTCATCATATTAAGTTGTGTTTTGTTTCATCAACATGTTTTTCGTCTATGCTCTTTTATATTTATTTATCAAACTTTTTTCTACATGATGTTCAGCATCCGCTTTGAGGTTCAATTAATTCAGATTCACTAGGAAATCCCGCTTTGGGACAAAAAGATCCCTACCAAAAGTGATTTATACCCAAATGCATCACAACTTTTGCCTTTTTGTGCTAATCAATTCATCTTCATCGTATCATATCAAGCCAGCTGAAGCTTCAACTCTTCTCTTCTTGGCTTATCGGATTAACCATCATCCCATTGGTTAAAATATGCGTTCTTTTTTGTGGTTCTAAGATTTACCTTCTTTTTTGAAGGAAATAGCAGAATGAATGATGAAGTTTGACACGTGCTAAGGTAAGGAGTAAGGTGATTCAACAAATTCTTTTAGTTATAAACTAGGAGCAGAACTGTAATCCAACACGTAGAACAGAAGAACAAGGAAAAGAGGATCTTCCGACAAACGAGCAACGGACTGTATTTATAGTAGTTTAAACATGTAACAACTACTTTAACAGACATTTATAGGCTCGAAGTTACACTACATACCCATCCACGTCTTTATCTTTTGTTATGTTTGCCATTTATTCCGCTTTTTCATTTGTTACTTTGCATGCTTATCATCCAATGCATTGAATGCTATTATTATTATTATCAGATGTACCAGTTCCAGCAGCATGCGTTCTATCCACTCTGGTTTCTAGTCTAGTATGCATTCAAAACTATGTCCTAATATAGATAGTATTAAAAGATTTATTAGCTGAAAAACGACATATCTTAAATTGTAAACAGTTTAACATCAAGCATAACCAAAAGAAAGAGATCCAAAATTTTGTTAGGTCACGCCTTTGACAGCTCAACTAAAACAAAAGCAAAACTTTAGAAGACTAGAAACCATATTCAGACAACAAATCCAAATGAAACAAGTCTAAGCTCCAGGAATCTCAGGTTCTGCCTCAGCCACTGTTTCTTCGGCTGGTCGATCTAACTTCACACCAACATCTTCTGAATAGTCACCATGCACCTGCAAAAAGAAACTCATTAGTAGTTTCGAAAACAAATGTTACACTTTTGAACTATCCAAGAATGATGCTCAATGTGGCGCATTGAAACTGAACTTACCTCCATCAGCTTGCCAAGATCGAATTTAGGGGCCTTGAGAATCTTGACTTTGCGAATATAAACATTTTGTAGAGGGAAAATGCTTGAAGTAGCTTTCTCAATCTCTCTACCAATTGATTCAGGGATGAACTTTGCTACCAACTCCTTCAGGTCACAGGAACTTGCTTGGTTCCTCATGATCTCAACCATCTTGCGACGGATCTAACACAATAAAACAAACATGTTGATAAGTAATCAAAAGTGAGCCTGCCAGACATTACTAAACAAGTCAGTCCAAGTAGAAGTACCACCAACCTGACGGATCTGGCTGCTCTGAGCATAACAGGTTCGCTTCTGCTGGTTCGGACGCTTCTTTGTAAAAGCAATGCAGAACATCCTGAGAGTATAGCTATCTGTGGTCTTGACATCCACGTGAGCCTCAATCAAAGTCTGCCACTTGCGCACCAGAGACCTCAACTTGTCTGTTGTGAAATCCATTCCCTGAAGTTACCAACCACAAAGTTAATTCTTTTTTCCAAAACAAAGTTAAAAAATTCAATCCATAAAAAGAGCTATTCTCTAGTCTTCTGAAGAAATGATAAGCCTAAAAGAATCGTCATACATAGAACTGTGTGAGGACATTCCTCCCTTGCACATCTTCTGCTCTCAATCGGATCTTCCTGAATGCCTGATCCTCATCCTTCTGAAGATCAGCCAAACTGACTTCAAATACTCTGTGCTTTAATCCTTCTGAAGCAATCTGGAGCCAGAAAGGAGACAAATGCACTAATAAAATTGCACTTGCAGTCAAATAAATCTATACTTTTGAACAGACCAGAATAGGCAACCAGATATACTTTTGAAGAGGAAGTACAGCAGTTAAAAGCCATATACAAACGGATCTAGAGAACAAACAAGATGTAAAAGTTAATAAAACAGCTTCCTGAATTAACCTAATCAAAGTAAGGGAGAAAACTAACAACTTCAACATTATGTTCTATAGAATAGAACAGAATAGGCAACCTTATATACTTTTGAAGAGGATGTTCAGCAGTTAAAAGTCATACACAAATAGATCTAGACTACAAGCAAGATGTAAAAGTTAATAAAACAGTTTCCTGAATTAACCTAATCAAAGGTGAAGGGAGAAAACTAACATCTTCCAAATTATGTTCTATAGCACAAAAAATAACTACTACTACACTTCAACTCAAACTAGTTGGTCTGCTATGTAAATCTTTAAGTGGGGCTACTTTTGGAGTCTATACAATACACACATGGTATTTTGCTAACATGTTACATAACTATAGTAGGTTAGCATTGTACCCATTTTTCTTTCCATGACTTACCCTTATCTTACACTTGCCACTTCACTATATGAGGGTTATCTTTGTACAAATATTTTCGTAGTGAAGTGGCTAGATAAGAGGGAAGGGTATTATGAGTATAGAAAAATGAGAACAATGCTAACCTGCTACAATCATGTAGTAGGATAGCAAAACATCTCTCTCTATACACACACGCACATAACGAGAAAGAACTACAAAGTACAAAGACAAACAACAGTATATACAAAGTAACAGTCCACGTTAATCAAGTTTTTAAAAGCCATTAAAAAGTTCGATCAGATGTATAACTCTAAATCCATTTCTATACGGGCTTAGTGACTAGTACTGTCATGTACAGGTTTCTCAACTACAATTTGTTGGTATGCCTCTCTTTAAGAGATAACCCATAAACTAAAGGCATGAAATGGCCTGTAAGCGCAAAGGCATCCCTTAAGCAAGTCAAAGCACCCATCCTATACTGCACTAAGCTTCAAGGAAAACCTAAGCTTTCAACAAACCACTAACTAAAATGATTTGGACGTGTTCCCTTCAAATACTATGTTCTAAGACATTCAAATATTGTGAGAACTCATCATAAATCAGTTTAGTTATGAGAAATTTAGAGGGTTGTACTTACAAAAACTCTGGGAGTAGTAGAACTCATCATAAATCAACCTACTCCTACCAGAGTTTTTGTAAGTACAACCCTCTAAATTTCTACAAATTATTAGCTCACTTAGATTCAAATGGAGGAATCAGAGTTTCCTGTGTACTATGTTTAGAAGTTCATAAAACATTTTCCAGTGTCATCAAGTTTTGAAACTTGTATGAGATACAGAAGAGAGAGCATCGACCGCTCATCAACTTCATGCTACTTCCCCAAACACTTTGAAGTTCAACGTGCAGATATGGGTCCAGTGTTGCATCTCTTATATTACAAGCATATCATAACCCTAAAGGGTCGCCTGGTTAATTGTATTAGATAATTAATCCCAGCATAAGCTAATAAGTCAGTCGGTTGGCAGCATAAGCTGCATAAATAATACAGTGTTTGGCTGGCCGTTGGCAGTATTAAATAATAACCACAACAAGTTATAATCCTCACTCAACTCTTAAAAAGCGTCTAGCCCAATTCTTGAACCAGTGTAAAAGTCCCATTAAGGAATGTATTATTTTAATTGTATATACCAGGATATTTGTCAATTATTCAACATTGCATTTCATAACTAAAGCAAAAAGGGATTTCTTTTTTCAGAGGTAAAATGAAGCAGTAACCCAAAACATCCAAAGCAACACTAGATATAAAGAATTACAGAAGCGGAAAGGAAAAAAAGTATAAAATGAGCAAGAGATAGATACCTTAGTACCCTGAGTCCTGGTGACAAGGGTTTTACCAACATTCTTGACTTCAAATACTGATGGTGCCTTTACATCATACCAATCCTTCTTAGCATATGGATCGGCTCTGCACACATTTCACCATATCCAATTAGTTACATAACACTCAAAAACTAAAACACAAACAATAATAATAACAGAGACATACGCCTTCTTCTTTCCTCCCTTCTTTCCCTTTGAAATCCTCTTGTTCTTACTGTACAACAAAGTGTAACATATTAGAATCCAAAGAAACACTAAGATAGATTAGAAATACGAAATTAAGAGAGATACCCGACAGCCATGTTGAGAATGAGATGTTTCAGATTGGGGGGCTGAGTTTGGAAGAAAGGAGAAGGTGATATAATAATAATGCTGTAAAACCCTAGTGCTACTGGACTTTTTGGGCTTACTTTACAAACCATGTTGGCAAAACCAATGGGCCACTAAGTATTGGATGGCCCTTGACTTTTAGGAAGTAAGAAATTGCACTGTTTGGCCTTCAAATGGGTTGTTCTTTAAATTTTGGCCTAAAATCGATTTTATGCTAGTAGGACATAAATTATTTAAGAGTGTGGAGCATAATTTATGGAATATTATGCTGTCAATATATCTAAAATTATACGCCGAAAAAGTTATTTGTCATGAGGAGCAAAAGTTAAACACCGTTACAGAATAGGAACAAAAGTGCAAATGACCCTTTAGGAAGTATCACATCTTACGTTGTTTTTGGACTAATTTGGCCCATAAACATCTAACACAGCTGCATTGGTTGAAGTTAGCCTGTATGATCATTTTTCGGATTGCTTGTTGAAATTTAATGCCGAAATTGGCTAGGGAATTTGCACAAATAAGATTTTTAGGTGCCACCGTTTAAATTTTGATCTCATTAAAAAAAAAAAAAATCTGCAAAAATACATTTCATTACAATCAGAAGCAAAACCTACGTGAGTTGCCATATTTTCTTATTTGAAATTGTGCAGATGTACGGAACATGCCTTAACAGTAACCCCTTTTGCTTTGATAATGAAATTCTGCCCCCAACCCCCCCACCCCACCCCCCGCGGTCCCCTTCATAAAAAATGAGAGATTTATTGATATATTTATTGGATCTGTCGTGGCTCCTGCTTCTTCAGGTAGAACTCCAGGTTAATAAGTTATGGTAATCGTCGTGATTTTGGTCATAAATCTTGATAAATCGTCAGGATATTAGTCACGAGACTTGTCTTAACATGAAGTTATGATGATCGTCAAAATTTTAGCTACAAATTCTAACGAGTCGCGAAAATCTTTTCAGCATTTTGTGGCTAAAATCCTAGCGATTTGTCAAGATTTATGGCCAAAATCCTAACAATCATGCAAATTAACTCTAAATGACACCAATTTTGAAATACAACCACCTTCTAAAAGTATCAACCCAACAATTTCCTATTTTAGGTTCACGCAAACCTTCAAAAATTAGTAGATCCACTTTGTCTTCTTCAACAAGTTTTTTTCCAGCTCAAGAAATTCAATAATTATGTTCTTTAATTTTTTTTTTCCAACCAACCAAATCCATAACAATATACACCTAATAATGAAACATTATCCACACAATTACAACCACAAATAAGCAACGGGAAGAATGAGGAAGAAGAAGCAATTTCCTAACGAAAATTTAAATATATAAAAGTTATCTTAATAAGGTCAAAAATTAAGTGGGTGTCCTTAGGAAAGATACCCAGCATAAATTTTTGAATTAGCTAATAATCATTTTTAAGACGGTTGATAAAGGTTTAGCTGTGGTTTATAATACATAAATAGGCCCTCAAACTTGACCTTATTTTTTAAGTATGCCTTCCAACTTTGGGTGTGCAGAAGTATGCACCTCAACTTGTAAAAAGTTGAATACGTAAACACAAATGCTGACGTGATACATAAATTTTGGAGGTGCCTATATGATCATTTTGTAAGTTAAAATGTTCAACTGATAAAGTGGAGACAATGTGAGGTGCCTACTTATGCACACCCAAAGTTGGAGGGCATACTTAAAAGCTGAGGCCAAATTAGAGGGCCTATTTATGTATTTAAATTTAGTCATTTTATAATAAGTAGGACAAAAATACTCATCAACTATATACGAAAAAACTACGCTTCTTGAATCTCCTCTCGATGGTTTTCGCTCGTCTGTTCTCTCTTGGTCCCAAGAGTGGGCTAAGCAATATAATGTTATGAGAATTGAGGATTTTGTAATATATTTGTATGATTAGTATCAGGATGTCTTCCACACAGTTCACCTATTATGATACCTGTGTTCACACTATATATGAAGTCAGATATTATCTATTGCTTGTTGAATAAAGGGTCATTTTATGTCATTCCGGGACATCTTGTCTAAGTTCCCAATCACATGGCACTTAAATTAGGCCAACTTTCGTAAATCTACCTTCTCAACTTAAGGCGCCGACTGAGTAAGTCGCAACATATCAATTACAACTAGTTAGCAGACCATATGTGAGCAACAGTGTTTTTAAAAGGCGTTTTTTTGCTGGGGAAGACGACCGATCAAGTTTAAAAAACCAATAGTAAGTCGCAACATATCAATTACAACTAAAGCCAATAGTAAGTTGCGACATATCAATTACAACTAGTTAGCAGACTATATGTGAGCAACAGTGTTTTAAAAGGCCTTTTTGGGGCGAGCTTCAAGGCTCACTGAAGTTTAAAACCAATAGTAAGTCGCAACATATCAATTACAACTAGTTAGCAGACCATATGTGAGCAACAATGTTTTAACAGGCGTTTTTGGGGTGAGGCGTACCAAAAACGCCCCGAGGCATACGTGCAGGGCGAAAGTAACCTTCCGAGCATTCGCCTAGGTGTAAGCCCCGAGAATTTTTTCAAATTTGAGCCAAAATTGCTTAATAATTTTTTTTTTCTTTCAAAAGTTAACTCATGGTTAATTCTCAAACTAAAAATCTCAAAAAGTCAAAAAAAAAAAAAATCTAATTGTTTATCTGAATTTCATAATCTTTTCTATTTGTTGTTTACGAAGTAACAGATACACGATAGACCTTTGTATGCAAAGGCAAACTACAAAGCAAAGAGTTTTGTCCTTCAATTCTTACTATATTTTCTATGCTTGCATTTTCCTACTTTATTTTCTATGCTTGCATTTTCCTACTTTATGCTTTATTTTCTTCAAAATCTTTTTAGCATTCTTCAGTTTATTTTTTCAAAATAGTTTTTCGTTTTAGAATTTCTTTTGGTATGGCTCTAGTTTAGATAATGTTTGGAAAACTCTATTCTGGCTATTTGTATTATAATGAATAGTATTAAATTGTTGTCTAGTTTTAAGTTTTAAAACAATAACTTTATATTATTGTCCTTTTTATCTTTGAATTATTAGGATAGAGTATCATTTTTACAACTCTAATTATGTTTCATAATAGTCATGTTATTGGTGTAATGCATCTTAACGTTATTTACTTTTTCAAGATTCGTGCAAATATTATCATGTTAATAATAGATATATATATATATATATATATATATATATATATATATATATATATATATATATATTTTTTTTTTTTTTTTTTTTCCATTAATTTTATTATTAATAATTTTAATGTATTTTTTATTTATTTGTTTATGTAGTAATTTATAAAATATTAAAAATCAAATACCCATTGGGCTTACGCCCTGCCGAGGCATATGTAAAACGCCTCGCCTTACGCTCACGCCTTTTAAAACGCTGGTGAGTAATATCCCATTTGGTCAAGCTTCCATAATTTATTTATTTTAAAAAATATTTTAGAAGTACTTTTAAAAAATAGCAATTCGTGTTCGTCTAATTAATTCAAAAGCTCTTTTAAATAAGTTCCAAAAATGGTCATGGTAAATTTATTTATTTTTCAACTTTTGAAAAATAGTTTCCCCTATTACTCAAAAGTATTTTTTGAGAGAAAAAAAAAAAACTTGATCAAACACCTCAACTATCTAAAATAAGGACTTTAAAAAAAAACACCTTTAGCTTCACAATTAAAGCTTGATCAAACAAGCTAATATATATTTTATTAGAATGATTAATTAACTTGAATTGTCGATATATAGTGTGCGCTCACAAGATTATTTTTTCATCTGAATTTATGTGGTGGTGTTTGGCTAATTGAAAATTAAACTTTTTTTAGTGGTCTAAAATAAGTCATGAACATATATATAACTATAAATCATACCATATAACTATAAATCATACCATTGTGACAAAATGCAAATTATTTTAAACAAAAAAGTACGTTATTCTATTTTTATATAATAAAGACAAAACTATATCACATAAAAAAGGAGGACAATTTTACCGCTAGTCACTATTCTTGTATTCTGTAGTACCTGCCGTCTGCTAACTTTGTCATCCAACAATTGAATCATATCAGGTCCCATTTTGATATGCATATATAGGTTTAGTCAATTACAATTATATCATCACGAACTTCTTTTGGCTTAAAGTGTATAAGATATTTTCTAAAATTTCATTTCTAATATGGAACATAATTCTACAAAAATAATAACTGTATTAGTTTTATGGTATTTCTCTATATATAAGCAATTCTTCTTATTTTTTATTTTAGAAATAGCTACCATGGTCAAAAACATTTATTTAACATGGTGAACAAAAAGGAAAATAGTTTCCTGATCACAAATGACACTTTTTTTTTAATTACTTTTTCATGGTTTAGATAAAGAGTACAGTGATTAAACTGTCACTGGACTATTGAAAAGAGGTGAATAAAGATATCTCTTTTTTCTCAAACAAAGCACTTATTTTTTTGCAAATTTTACTCAAAATGTTACTCAAGCCAGAAAGTCATATATCGATCACTTAATTACTTGACACCTGATTTCTAAGCCAAAAAATATTTAGAAAACATTAAACTCAGTTTATATAAATAAAAAAACCTTATATCCGAACTAATGCTTGGCCCATAAAATCCATTTATATGCTAAACAAATGCCGAAAAGAACAGGTTACAACTTCTGACAAAAAATATTTTCCAAGATAAACAAATCTTAAAAGTTTGAATTACTATATTTTTGTGCTTAAGGGGTCGTTTGGTTGCTGACTAGAATTATGCAGGTGTTAGTAATGCGTGAATTACTTATAAGGAAATCTATGTATTATTTTTATTTGGGATTAGTTATGAGGGAATTTATGTATTATTTTAGGGAAACTTACATAAACAGCTACCTTTTAACAGCTTCTAACAATTTATAGCTACTTTTCTATATTTACAAATCGTAGCTAGTTTTTGTTATATTTCGTTGTATTTCGCGTTTTTGAAATTACACAAAAATACAAAGTTCTACCGAGTTCGCATTTTTGAAATACAGAAATATAAAATCGCAGTCAAAATAGGTATATATAGTTCTCTTCTTTCATTTTAAATGGTAAATCAAATTAAATCAACCATGTATCACGCATAATCGTTGAAGTTCCATAATAACCCACGTTTCTCTCTCCAAATTACTCCATTCCAAACTTTTAGAAATACTTCCAAATACGTAAAAATATACACCGGAATACAATAAAATATGGTTGATTGTTTAAGAAATATAAAATTGTAGTATGCATATATACAATGGAATACAATGAAATATATCAGAAAATTGTTTCATAAATTAGAAATACATTGAAATACAACGAAATATACTGAAATATACTGAAGCATTTTATCAAACACTGTTTGAAAGCTCCACAACTCTTAGGTGGATATGCGTCTAACCACCGTGAACCACCGCCAAAGAGAAGAAGTGGCATTGTCGAAAAAGTAAAGAACAAACCAAAACGTCACTCCTTTTCTTACTTAGATTTATAAATCGGTAGAAACTTAAAAGTTTCAAAGGAATCGATTTATAGCAACATCAACAACGGAAGAGTTGCCTCCATAACTAAATCGAGAAGGGGTACGAGCTCTCTAGTGTTATTCTTCGAAATTCGACGAATTGCGGAGATTAATTCAAGAAAGTTATTGTTCTTGTCATTCACACTTAATTTTCCAGAACTTGACATATTTGGAATGAGTCACAGATACAACGGTGAAAAGTAAGAGAGAGAGAGAAAGAGAAGGGTGCAAGAAATAAATTTGAGCAGAGAAAACTAATTTAAAAGAGAAAACTGACACTAGTTATGATGTGTAATTTAAGAAAATATTTTAGCTATGAACAATAAATAAAATCAAAGGTAGTTATTATTCATAAATAGGTCTTAGAAGTAGTTATGACAAGTAAATTTTCCATTATTTTATGCCTTGATTAGTTATGCAGGGTTTAGTTATTCATGCGTTAGTTATTCCATCTTCTATCTGACATAAAATAATACATAGATTCCCTCATAACTTATAAATTTATTAGTTATGCGGGTTTCTAAATTGCGTACCACACAACGTATAGGTGTTTGAATTTTATACGTAACAAAAGAATATTATAAACAAAAGTATTACTTATACAGAATTTAATTTATGAATAACTTAGCTCCTAACCAAAGAACAAAATTAATTAATTATTGTAACGACTTAATCCAGAAGGAAAGAATGAGTCACAATACAAGGTGAAAAGTACATTTGCAAGAGCACATTCGGACCCCATTGAAGCCTGTGACACTATCACCAAACGATGTGATGCAGCGGATGGGGCTGCTTCTCCTTTAACCAAAAGTCTCGGGTTCAAGCTCTTGGTATGAAATAAATCTTTAGTAGGAAGCGCTTCCCCCCGAATGGGATTCTACGCGGCGCGAATCCGAATATAGTTGGGCTCCAATACGGATACGGAACACTGGGTGAGGAAAAAAAAAAAAAAAGAACAATGTGACACTGCAAGAGTCCGTGAACCAATGAACAGTGATAACAACATTCTTCTTCTCATAATACTCCATAGATAGTGATGACACTTTTGACAAAGACATATTTTGGAAAAGAACATTGAATACAGTTTCTCCACAGTAACGAGTTTGGATGCCTTCTCTCTCTGTCTTCAAATATTATGATTTGTGAAATTAGTAAAATACATGAAATAAAACATGTAGTAACATATTACAATATATAAATTTATATCGATGATGTAAAAAAGTTATACTAGTATAACAATGCCTCTAGTTAATTAGTTATATAATCACAAGCGAAGTCAAGATTTGAATTTTATGAATTTCAAATTCTAGGATAGCGACATCAGGTGTTAGTATTTGATCAGTTCTAAGTTTAATTTACATAGTATATTTCGTGATTTCTTAATATAAATACATGGTTTAAATAAATTTATTGAGTTTAACCGAACCTCTATGTTGGTTTCCAGCTCCACCCCTAATTATATGTGTTAGATAGAACTGATAAACTAAAAATTTTGATTCTGCATCAGAGTATCACTTAAAGAGAGCGGGCCGGGGGCACTGTAACATGGAAAACAAAGTAAGAACTGACTCATCATAGAGCCCATGAATTGGATTATGTTTCGCTTATAAATTTTTTTAAAGTTTTTTAAGTGTTTGTAAACTCAAATTAAAATCATTTTGTGCTTAACTTATTTTTTTTGGTAGCCCAAATAAGTTGATAGTTCAACTTATTTTTATTTATTTATAAACTATTTGCAGCTTATAAGCTGCTTAAAGTAAGCCCATCCGGCTCATAGTGTAAATTGTACTAAGTACTATCAAAGGTGTCCAGAATCCAAGAAGCCTATGAAATGTTCCTTTCGACAGTGCAAAAAAGAGATAAAAATATGAAGGCAGAAAAAAAGTCATATTCTCTCTCTGTATATGATAGGATAGGAGTGTGTTGCCTTTCTGACTGATAGAATAGGTCGTGCATGCATGGGTCAATCAGTTGCTTCCAAATATTTGGAGCTTTATATAATTTGCTATATTCCCTTTTTTTCCTATAACTAGTCATTTCAAGCAACCCTACTTCTTTCCATCTATAAAAGTGGACTGTTGAGCTGTGGCATTTTTGTATAGTTTTAGATTTTAGGTTCTACATAATTGGACATGGAGACAAAAAGTGACAATTTTAAAGATGGAGAGGAAGAAAAGGGGTATTACTGTAGTTTTAGATCAGGTGAATCTGTGAAAGAAGATAATGAAGAAGAAATTAAGAGGAAAATTTCTTGCCACTCTTTGTATGATCTTTTGGTTGAGACTCACTTGGACTGTTTGAAGGTATTTTTATTTTTATATAAATGCATTTACTTGCATGAATTGTTCCATTATGAGTATCTTTTTCTTGTGTTGTTTCCATCTTCAAAACCTACTGTAATAATTTTCAATTTCTCACCTAAACTCCTGTAAAATTTTGCTGTGAGTTATAATTAGCAGGTTTGTTTGGGCATCAGCGAGACTGAAATTGAAAAAGCTGAAGCAAAGTTGTCAAAGTATAAGAAACCTATCACACGCACAATGGATCAAGCAGAATTGAACAATAAGTTCAGCTCACTCACAATGGATCAACCTGCTGAACTGGACAACTTCATGGTAACATTAACTCTCCTTTTCCTTTTTCCAAGTTTGAGAATCATTACTATATATATGTATATAAAAACTACAGTTCGCCCAACTATTTTTCAAGTTATAATCCCATTTTATGGACTATATATTCAGTGGTGGAGGCATGATATTCACTGAGGATATTGACCTTCTATACACTCTGATTTTCCGGCAAAGGGGTTCAGATGAACTCTCTTCTATAACCCCTATAGCTCTGCCCCTGCGGATATTATCTCTCAGATGATCACTTGATAACGTGGCCTAATTGTATAAACAATTATATCTTATATACTACTTAGGTTTTTAGGTCTGTAGTAAGCTAAGGATAAATTATTATGTGGACAGGAAGCATATTGTGTGGCTCTGAGCAAGCTAAAAGAAGCAATGGAGGAACCTCACTTTGAGTCCCTAAAGTTCATCAATCATATGTATTCTCAGCTCAGTGAACTCATGGAACTTCCTTCTTCTGCTTCTACCACATCTTTTGGTAAGATTATATTAGTTCTATGTTTTACTAGTTAAAGCACACACTTCATGATTCAGATTACTACTCCTACTATTTTTGTAAACAAAGAAAGAAGGAATGCCAATCTTCATGCTGATAAAACTGAATTTGATAATGTAGTACATAGTGTTACATTTTATTTAGGCATAAACATCCTCATAAATGGTAAACCAAGCACTTTGTATTCATCACAAATATGGTATAATTGTTCACTGACTCACAGCTTTAATTCCCTCACAAGTCACAACATGATCATCTGTCAATTACAGTCTAGGTTGTTTGGCCAAGCTTATAAAAACAACTTATTTTAAAAAGTACTTTTGGCTAAAAGCAGTTTGTGTTTGGCCAATTAATTTAAAAAGTACTTTTGAGCAGCAATTAGTGTTTGGCCAAGCTTTTACAAAGTGCTTTTAAGTGTATTTTTCTCAAAAGTATTGTTCAAAAAAGTGTTTTTTTTTTTTTTTTTTTTATTTTCTCCCAAAAGCTAGGCCAAACACCTCACTTTTTTTAAAATAAGTACTTTTGGGGGAAAAATAAGGCTAGAAATCTGAAATTGGTTCTTTTTTTTTTTTTTAGGAGAGGGGATGAAAGCCCATGGTGACAAATGAGATGGCAGCAGAAGGAAGCTGATAGAGCCAAGATTCTATAAGCTCACAATTTAGCATCTTTTAATTATTTAAGTTACTAAACCTATATTAAGTAATGTATGTATGGTGGAATTTTCTTTGTTGTATATGTATGCTTTCTTTTTTGATGTAGCACATCATGTTAATTAATGACGAGGACTGCCAACAGCGCTGGTCGAATGGTTTCTGATATGATCAAGATACGAAAGGCTTGTTGAGTAAAAGTCCTCATGTTCTATGTTACATCCATTAGTTATGTCCATCATGTTATACATTTAATTTTAAGTGTTACCTTCTTCTTAATTATGAGGTAAAGTTGATTGGGTTACACTTAATTGCTTAACATATGGGGATAACTTTAGATGTATGAGATTAAACAGCCAAATGAATACAGGGTAGGAGTGTCATGAATTAGCTCAAGTTTGATCTTGTTGAGAGGGTTGGTCCAATAATGGTTTAAGATCTAACAAGTATATACTAAATGTTTTTGGGTCAAGATCGATTAATCAATCAGTCGGTCATAATTAAACCTACCCAGCTCAACATGAACATGCGTTGGATGGGCTGTTTGATAGATCAAAACTCAAATTTAATAGTCAAAGGGGGAAAATATTGGGTGCGTCTGTTCAAGTTTGGATAAATAAAATAGAACTGATTGAGTCACTACATAGTTGCTAACCAAAACTATGCAAAATTAATTTAATTTGCTTTAATCAGGATAGTTTGAGTAATGGATCATCCCATAACCTATTAGTTATACTCGACTCAAGTTGAACATTTGAACTAGGTCTCACTTTTATGGACCCCTCTTCTCGAACATGAGCGTTTGCACCCAAGAACAAGAAAATGAACATTTTCTTTTGTTGTGCCACCCGAGTTGGTATCCGTTTTGGGACTTGATTTTCATTGGAATTTGCACCACTAAATCTCACTTTAGGGGATATAACACTCCTTACCAATTAGGTAACTGTATTTCCTTAAAACTTGAAACCTAGATCTCTAATTAAGAATGAAGGAGTATTTATCACACACCAACTTCTTGTTAAGAAAATGAACACTTGCAATGCTTGATTATGTACCCAAATAACAACAATTAGATAAAAAGTTAGTGATGTACATCAATCCCATCAGATAAGTACTGATCCTAAGGTGTGCTTTTTTTTGGTTAGCCTAGCTCGCTAGAAATCGTGCTTCTAGTTTCTTGCACAAAACCTTTTCCTGTCCAGTCTTGTCAGATTGTAACCTTTACTAGTGATCTTCCTTTCAGTTTCAGCCTTCAGGCATGCTTCTTGCTGCCTTAGCCAAAAATTCATGTGGCTTGTAGTATACTCAAGTGACACTACGCACACTCGGACAAAAATAAAGATGCCAACACTCCATCCATTAATTATGATTTTATATAGCAGTAGGGCAAAAAGTCAAGTCTAAAGTTCATGGTGAATTTACAGCTCATGCAGAGTTTAGTAGGAACAAGTGTTGAAAATCTAGATCAAAATCCAAATATGGTTAAATATAATCCACTAAAATGTAAAGTACAAAAACATATCTCAGAAACTATCTTTCGCAAAAACAAAAAAACTTACTTTCCTTTTTCAGTACGTATTTGGTATTGGAGAGTGGATTCTTTTTCTTTAAAAAAAAAACATTTACATAGATAATAATGATAGCAAATTAGAATAGTACTTAAAAAAATTAATGAATATTTAGTACTACTAACATATGTATTTTTATTTTATAGCGATTACACTAGGTATGGGTATGTTGTTGTTTTTGTTATATTTTATCTTGTATAACTTATGTGAATACATATTAATTATATGGAAAGAAAAATAAGAATCAAACAATGCATTAACAATGACGAGTTTGATTGTAGTGATAATTTCTCCCTATTACTTAAAATAACATTTTTCTCTATTAATCATTAATGAAATATATAAATTAATTTAAAATCAATAGATTCATGTTCAATCAAATACTAACTTGTCTTGTTAAAAAAACATAACGAGCATAAGTTTTGTCTAACTTGTCCGCAAACCAAAAGCATCACATGCGAGTCAATGTTTAACAATTCATACCCTCCTTCTAAGTCCAAGTCAAAGTTAAGCAATTGGTGCTTATATTAGGATTCATGAATAACAACAAATACAAGTTATAACTAACGAATACAAGAATTAAAATTATATTAGAGTAATTAACTAATTATATCAAGACAATGCCAAATAATGGTCCCTTATGTTTAATTTGTGGTTGATTCAATAAAGTTTCCCTTTAAATATATTCCTACATGTAGTGTTAATGTCGTTTGGTACGAGGAATAAAGATAAATAGTCCCGAGATTATATTTGAGATGAGTTTATCCTCATGTTTGGTTAGGATAAAACCGCGGTATAACTAATCCCGGGATTAGTTATCCCGAGATTGTAGTGTTATTTTATCCCTGTGGGAGGGTGAAATAACTAATCCCGGAATAACTTATTTCCAACCAAACGACCCCTAAGTTTGCTAGTTAAAAGTGAACACTTTTGATCTTCATCAAATATTTAATAAACTCTAATTGTTAGATTTTGGCGAAAACTGTGAATAAAGAAGTTTACATGAACTCATATTTGGAGGTGTAGTTTTTGTTCTCTCTCTCTCTCTTTTTTTTTTTTGGTCTATTCACGGAGTATTGTGTAACTTTTTGAGGTACAATTTCTCCTACTCCCAGTGTCCCAATTTATATGATAGTGTTTGATCGGGAATGAATTTTAAGAAGATAAAATGAAGACTTTTGAAAACTTATGGTCTAAAACAAGTCATAAATAATTGTGTGGCTATAAATCATCTCATTTTCATTAAGGGTAAAATGAGAAGTTTAAAATTAAATCATTACTAAACACATAAATATGGCATTCTTTTTTAAAACTGACTAAAAAAGAAAGAAAATCACATAAATTAGAACATCCATTTACGATATCTAATGTAATTTTTGGTTTTGCTGCTTTTGAGATTTGCCGTGACTTTCCTGGTGTTTCTAACTTTCTTTTTCACAATTCCCGTTGAATCACATTCAGAGTTTGTGAGACAAAAATACTCACTTTACCATGCCAAACTACAAGGACCAAAATGATCTAAAAGTATATTCAAGGGATCACTTTGAACTACTCCAAAACAAAAGGCACCATTTTTGTCTATGTTGTCATATTATATCCACCAAAGTGAAGAACCCCTTATCCCCAACAGGCAACCGTAGAAGATTAGAAAGGATGATGAGCCTATCCATTACCTCACCTTCAGGCACTACTTCCTTCACTTCCAAGATTAACATCTCCAAGTCCTCCTTCAATGGCATTAGGATTCCTAAAATCACCCTGGCGCGTGCACCCAACGCGTCCGTTTCGTCATTGGTGGTGAAAATGTCGAAGAGAGAAGAGGAATTGAAGGAAATAAGAACTAAAAGTACTGAAGAGCTTCAAGAAGAGATTGTTGATCTTAAAGGAGAGCTCTTTATGCTTCGTCTTCAAAGGTCTGCTAGAAATGAGTTTAAGTCCAGTGAGTTTCTCAGAATGCGCAAAAGGGTACTCTCTGATTTTGCTCTATATATATTTACTCCTTTTTATTTGCGCCTGTTGCATACCAAGTTCTTGCTACGGAGTTAGATAATTTCACTGTTAAATGATACTAGTAATTGTGAAGTTTCTGCTGTGTACTTCCCTAGTTTTGATGTCACCTCATTTGAATTATTAGATTCAGGTGCATATCTGAGTTAAAAATGAAGAAAATTTTAAGCATTTCAAAATTTAGGAACACAGCGGAGATATCTTTGTGGATTGAGATGTGTGTGGAGTTTTATTGAAATCCAATTCGTGACATTTAAGTTGTAGAAGGAAGTAGGAACATGGCAAGTATTCCTTGTGTCTTGCAGCAAGGACTGAAAATAGCACTGCAAATATAGGACATAGTTGAGAGATATAGGACAGGATTTGGAATCTGAAACTCAAGAGAGACAATTAACTCTGTGAAGTAGAGCTTCACTGGCTGTTCGCGTTGTTCATGGCATTAGTGCTATAGATACTGAGTGATAGTTGCATTGTGGCATTAGACTACTTCATAGGGTAACAATTACTCATCCTTATCTGTGTGAGCTTTAACTATTTTAAGACTTAGTTGGCTGTAGATGTTCCTGTGAATTTAACAATGTTCTGAAACTGCTGTATCTTGTCGTGAGTCTAACTTTTTGTGTGAGTAAATTCGCAATTGTGTCTATTTACTCAATACAATGAATTCATGATTTATGTGAGACAATACCAGAACTTTTATCTGAATAGATTGATTCAGCCAGAGCGGATGGCTACAATCAGCAGCTTAACCAGCGTAAGGGGGTTTCGATGTTGTTCAAAAACTGGTCCTAAATGCATGTGTCAATAAATATATTATGCATTCTTTCCTATTCTTCTTTTAACATTACCCACATATCCAGTGCTTGTGTTGATTGACCATTTGCCTATTTATAGATTCATTCAGCCAGACCAGATAGCCACAATCAGCGGCTTAAAGCGGTTTCAATGTTGTTAAAAAACTTGTCTTAAATGCTTCTGCCAATATTCATTTGCGTTCTTTGCTGTTCTTTTTTTTTAGCATTATTCATATAACCAGTGGTTGTGTTGATAGACTATTTGCCTCTTGTGTGTGTGTGTATACATAACACTTTTGATAATACATTGCAATCATTTGTAATCAAATTGAGTGGAGATGAGACCCCTAGCCGTACACAAAGCTCAAACTTCACAGTGGGTGGGTGATTCCACCACTTACTATTACATTCTCTCATGAATGTATAATCATGCTCATTTTCCCATTTTGTGTACTTTAGAAATTGCAGGCTCCTTTTCCTCATATATTTACTTCTTGGTCTGATTTTACCTCACTTTGATGTGGATTTACACAATCTGTTAGATTGCAAGGATGCTTACAGTTAAAAGGGAGAGAGAGCTTGAAGAAGGGATTAACAAGAGGATATCAAGGAAGCTTGACAAGAAATGGAAGAAAAGCATTGTCCCTAGACCACCCCCCTCTTTGATTAAACTACGAGAGGAGGAGGCAGCAGAAGAAGCTAAGGAATCTACCTGATTTAAAGACACTTAAATTAGCAGGCAAATGTTGTATTTTCTTTTCTCGCTTCTCCTCCCATTTGGTTGCTTCCCCATACGTATAGTCGATAACTGCTCCTGAGTTTTTGTATTAAACCAACTTAATCTGCTAGTGATCATTCTTACTATGTTCTCAATCATTAAGGATGGTGTCAATTTTCTTCCAATCAAAATTGTACCTGAATGGCGAAATCTGTTTATGCTTCTGCCAAGTTCTCTTAATTTTTTCCTGAATATTCACTACCACAAAATATCATCTAGAAGATTCCTGTAATTTGGACCATCTCACCTACCTGGGAAAGGAAAAGTAGTAAAATACAAGGCTGGGTTGAAGAAAACTTCACCTAAGTCGAATCAAAGACAGTCTGTTGAAAAGACTAATATCCGCTCTGTCAAAGTTGATTTAACTTGGCTACAAAGATTGTACGTTGGAGGCAAATATGTGTACATTTCAGTAAGAAAATAATTGTTTCAAATTGGGGAATAAATGGCAAATTTGCCTTAAACTTATGCCCAAATTAGAAATATGAAGTAAATTTTAGGCCTGATGCTGCTATTGGAAATTGGGCGACGGGTAATTACTGTTATTTGTGGATTATGGAACTGTCCTTCACTTATGGGAAGGAAACAGGGATACATCCCATATTTTAATTTCCTCGATGCAGTTGTTATCAAATGTTGATTTTATATTTCTGAAAGAGTATAGTTTCCTTTTGTCCATTGCTCCTTTAGTATGCAAATAAGATGCTCCATACATAGTTGTACAGTCTTCTTCGTTCCATTTTAGTTGGATACAGGGTCTTTATCCTGGATAGCTTGTAATGTAGATATGATTCAAACATGTCAATGGCTAATGCCCCGCCCACTCCTCTCTGACTCACTATTTCGTGCTTCTTCGTAACTAAGTTGCCTTAACACTGTACTGCAATTGCTTTTCTTCAATGCAGATGTCTTTATGTTATTGATATGTGGAATACATAATGTTATGCAGATTGTAATGTTGTTTGCTAGGATCGTGGTAACCTCTCCATGGAATATTATCATTTAAAGAAGTTTATCTTTCTATAAAGTCATATCTCTGACCACGAACCCCAAGCATCTGACTATTGGCTTTGAGATGATGTTGGGTCAGGATCATCCATCTTAACAAAGGGGAAAATGGTGGTGGATCTTTCACATTTGCCTCATTCCATTCTCAGTAATCAAGCTTCATTCTGAATAATGAAATGAGTAATCTCAATAATATAGTAGAATCAATAACATCTAAACAGTCTTAAGAGGACTTATTACTTGTGCAATACTGCAAGCTTTGTCAATGGCGTTGATTTTGACAAAGTGATAATAGCATACAACCCAAGCCCCAAGACACAAAAGCATGTATCTACTTTTCAACCAAAAATAAAAGCCCCCGCCAAAGAGAGTAATCGATCCTGGAGTTTTATATTTGACCCCGAATCTAACCTGGTTTACTCAGACAAGTAAAATGGAAAGAAAAAGATATGCAATTCTAGTATTGCGTGTCGGACGAGCCACCAAAAATGCTTCCCAGGATTGATGATCCTTCATTTCCACCACTATTGTCACCACCACCTATGATCCCCTGCATGAAAGTCTGACCAACCTGCTGAGCTGCACCTTCTACAAGTCCTTGAATTGCAGCATTCATCAAACCATTCCCAAAACCGCTGTTTGCCCCTTGAGGCTGCTGCATATACTGGTTGGGTCTCACTTGTCCTTGAATAATAGGAGGTTGCAGGAACTGTTGCTGTGGAACTGCGCTTGTACTAGCACTATGAAACAACTGGTTTGGCTTCACTTGGCCTTGTAGGGAATGGTTGTTAGTTATTGCACCTGTACTTGCAGTATGCATCAATTGATTTGGCCTTGCTTGTGTACCCATAGTAGCCTGCTGGAATTGGTTAGTAGGCCCCAGGAATGAATGGTGGTGTTGGAGGGCAGTTGGCTGTGAAGCTGGTACTTGAACTGTCAGTGTAGGGGCAGAAATTAAGCAATCCAAATGAACATCAAACTCGCAAGCGGGACATCTATAAAGCCACTGCTTGGCTCCAATCTTGTGGCATACATCACAAGAGAAGCCTTTGGCATTAGCATAAGGATTCTTGAAGGTGAGTTCGAGCGAGCATTGGTGCAATTGGTGTGTGATTTTGAGGGGTTTAGATGCACATATCACATGGAGATCAAACTCACAATGACTGCAATGGTAGCTGAAGCCGTTTCCACGTTGCTTGCAAGCATCACAGTTGAATTGGCCACCGGGGTATTTGGACGTAGGGAGTAGGTTTAAAGGGTGGTTCGGATGAGAGGGGTGAGTAATCAGCTGTGGGAATTTAGCACAGCTCAAATGAAGAGTGAAGTTGCAAGGCCTGCATATGTACATTTGACCTAATGGTGGAAGTTTGCATCCTGAACATGGGATTAAATGTTGGAGTTGGGTGCATAACTGTAATTCATGTGGATGACTAAAGTGCTTTAAGCTTGAAGTTGGATCATTGTTCAACTTAACCCTTCCCATCTTCTTGCCTTTTTCTCTACTTTTCTCCTATTCTCCTATCTTATTAATCTGATTTGGAAATGTTAAATGTTATAAAAGGAAGTTATGAGGGGATGAACTGTATCTAAAGACAGAATGGCAGCAGTTGACTTTTGGAATTTTTGGGATTAAGTCAACGGCCAACACGGTTTTTGTCATTGATTGAGATGTGCAGTTATGTAAACAGCATTGATTATTCTTCTTTGACCGATTCTTCTAGGCTGTTTACTTCAAATTTTCAGTCGGTATGGGAGATGGTTGGCGGCTCTCTAGTTTCTTCATTAAGAATATGATACATTAGAAGTATTTTAAAGCATATCATCCATGTTTTTCAGATAATGTTGTTAGAAGGAAAGGAAAATAATTTCTTCATGGGTTTATGGAAAGGAAGTATTGGAGGAGTGTTGGCCTACTTTTAATACACTTATTTACCTGGTATTCTCGACTTCACTTGCAATAAATTAGATGTTACTCTTTCGTATATAGTACTACCACATGACATTAATAGTATTCTAAGTTTGGACCCAGAGGCCACCAATAATGATGCACAAGTAAGCTGCAACTCAAGGGTGTGACCTAGCAATCAATAAAATGAGTGAAAATTATGGGAGGTTAGGTTTCAAATCCCTATAGAGACCAAAACAGCTTGGGAGATTTCTTTATTTAGTACATATACTGAGAGGTAGTAGGTATCTGATCTGATAAATGGTCGAGGTGCACCCAAGTTAGCATTATAAGAAAAATTTCAGCTATAAGTGGTTGAGGAGCAACTTCATCACAAGTGGCTTGAATGTAGTTGACTTTACAACTTATGTAAATGACTTGACCTTTTCTACATGCTTATTCAATATAAAAAAGGATGGATTTGTGGGATAAGTGTTGGAAACTCAAAGGAAAAAGAAAGAAAAGAAAGGGTTACTAGTAGAAGCAGATTGGAAAATAAACAAACTGGAATAACAATTGGAGGAAAAAAAATAATGTATTTTCGTCAGATCTTTCTTATGTTGAATTTCTTGTGGTATACATTTTTTTTAATTATTATTATTAATTCAGATCAAAAGTCACCACTGTAGTGGGGTTAGATGTAGACTCCTATCGTATATCAAACGCCAATATGAAATACATGAAGAAGAGGGATCATATACCTGTTAAACGATGTACATCAAAACAATTCTTCCTAGACATAGTATAAAATTAAGTTCATGATACATGGACTTTGCACGAGAAGGTGATTGTCTTAATTTACCGAAGAGAAACACGATAGTATAAATCATAACAGAAAAATATATACTTATTAAGAAATGTACAATTAATCTCATTTCTGTAACTCTCCATAGTTAACCAGGTATATTAGAAAAGGCAATTAACGGTTTCTTGTTTTTTCCCCTTGCCATAGTTGATAGTTCAAGTCCCAAATAACTTAGGAATCTATATATATAAAATATAAAGATAGGCATAGACAAGATGATGTGGTACCTCTCTATCTCCAATATTGCTATTTATCTTTTTTGTCAATTTTTTGACATTTTACTCAATTTCCTGACCAATAATAATTTAATATAATAGCATGACTACATTAAAAGAAAGAAATGGTGCAAAGATTAATGGCTGTTATGACCGACCGTTATAACCTTTTCACATTCTCTGTGTATAGAACGGACACACCCTTTCAGTTTTTACATTCCATTTAATGGAGAATAAAGAATTCATAGCCAGCTACTATTCACCAAGTAAATTGGATATAAGTACCTATTCAGCCAAATGTGTCGTTCATCACAGCAGAAGTAGCACCATGAACATTTCACCAACCAAAGTAGAATGTTTTCAGGAGTCCTTTAATATCAGAGTTTGATCCAAGTTTTACATTTAATGGGTTCAACTTTTAAGATTTTTGGCATTGTATTTGTTGTATTGTAAAATTATAGCTAAGATATTACTTTTTGATTTCTTATAGTAGGTTTTATATATATATATATATATATATACCATGTATCAAAAGTTATAGATTCGGATTAATTTTATTTATTTATTATTTTTTGAAATGATAATGATGCGAATGATGAAGTGAAAGATGTAAATTCGTATGGGTAATAGTTTGTTCTTACTATCGAAGGACAAATGAAGTTCAAAGACATAATTTTTTTTTCCAAGAGATTATATTCGAATTTACAAGTGGTAATTAATTTTATTTATTTATTTATTATTTTTTGACGACATTATTTATATAGTTTGATGAGGTTTTGGCTAGCTTTGAAGTGTAGCAGATGGATATTATGTTTGAAGATGTCGAGGTGAATTTTTTTGCTCTTGTCCTTCTTCTTTTACTTTTTTCCGCTATTAGTTACGTTTCCTTTTGGTTAAAACTATTAATCTGCTTATGTGACTTATGGGTAGTCGCCGAAGAATTGTTACGCAAATTCAAATATCAATAATATTTTTTGTTAACTTGGAATGCTTTATGCACCTGTTATCCTTTAGTAATTTTTACTTTTTTATTTTTCTACTTTTAAATATTCCTTGAATTTTTCTTAGTTAGATGAAAGTTTAAATAAGTTGTATTAGCAATATATAATTATGATACATCGAAATATATAAGTATCTACTGTAAATAAATCAAATTTATGAATTAATCCTGAAGTGATTTATTAAAAGTGTTTTCGTTCTCATAGAAAAGGGGGATATTATTTAAATATATTATTGCTCATCTGGTCTTTTTATAAATTTACTTATGATTTGTTGTAGCACCCTAAATGAAATTCCATTCTAAGATTCTACACTTCTTGGATCTATGTTGAAAAGAGGAGAAAAGATAAAATTGGTCGATGAATAAATTAATTTTTTAATTGAAAATATTAATATAAATATTATGTTTATATTTTAATTTTTTTTTAATGACGATAAATCATAACACTTATACCCCATGAAGCGCCGGGCTTGCAATTTGTGGAAATAAATTCACTAGTGTTAAAAAAAAAAAATGGAGATTCCTATTCCTAGTCATTCAATGAAACCAAAAGAAAACAAGAAAACATTCCCATTCTTATTCATCTAAGGAAACGAAATTCTGTTCCTATAAATTCACTTGCAAAGTTTCATAGTTCCTCACTTTTCATTCAATTGAATCAATAATCTCCAGTAGATGGCTCCAACTAACGCAGCAGCAAATAATTACGAGCAATACCACCAATCAAGAATGGAGATGATGTCAAAGGCAATAAAAGCAATAGCATTCAAGAAACAAGAGACAACAAAAGTATTTCAAAAGGGTGATGAAGTTGAAGTGGCAAGGCAAGAATCTGGCTTTATAGGTTCTTACTACACAGCTACTATTATCTCTTCCGTTGGCGCTTATCATTATAGAGTCAAGTACCACACACTGACTAATGATGAGTATGCCCCGCTAGAGGATGTTGTCACTGCCACCGAGGTCCGCCCTCTGCAACCTCATCAACATGAATTTATGGCAGGAGACAACTTCCGTCTGTACGATATGGTTGATGTATTTTCCAAAGATGGATGGTGGTTTGGATTTATTAGTGGAAAAATTGGACAAGAGTACTATGTCTACTTCCCTACAACTGGGAATAACATTGCATTTCCTCCCCGTATGTTGAGATTTCATCAAGAATGGTCTAATGGCAAGTGGATATTTCCTCCGAGACGAGTAGAGATTTTTGACTTATACTGATTTTGATTTCAAGATGTTTGATTTAGTGTGGAGTAATATGAATAGGACTTCATCATTCTCTTTATGCCAATTCAAGTTTAGTTGCAAAATTGTCGTAAATACTGATAAAGATTTTGATTTCTAATGGTTGCAACCATTTGATTTTTTTCTCTCTTTCCTTTTTCTTATGATCTGTTTTTCCAGAATTGTCACCTTCCATACTTAAGGGATCAAAACATATAGTGTTTGCAAAACATACAGATGTAAGTGTTGATCATGTAGAACTAAAATGTAGAACTGAAACTGCTTGTCACACCTTCTTAGAGACCCCTTAGTGAAGTGCTAGTTGAGGTCAGTCAAGTGTAAAACATTAATTTGCCAACATGTTTTTGAGATACGCAGCATATGACCTTGACATTTAGCAAGGAATTGAAACACATTCAACATAAACAAACAGGTTAATGAACATGAGATTCATTTTGGAGCAAGGGCATATTTTGAATTTAACATGTATATTCTGTTAAACATATAGCCCAGACCCCACCTGGTGGAAGAATTTTCTCAACCAACTATAGAATAGAAAAGACGGGAAGATGCATTAGAAATATAAAAGAAAGCCTAATTCATTGAAGAATTTTGTCAAACACCTATAAAACAGGAGGCCTTAACATGTTATCTGTTCACAGAAGCCCTTACTACCCAGGGACCAGGCCTAAGCCCAAATTTTCAATTTTCGATGTCTATTCTCTTAAACATGTATATTACAAGAATGTGCTTCCCAAATTGCAAGTGAATCTAAAGAATAGCCAGAACTAAATAACAAAGAGAACTAAATAACAAAGACTTAAGGTTCTCTGCAGTAAGCTAAAGTGGCTAAAATGTTGGGGAAAAAAAAATGTGGGTCTGTCAGACAGCCATGAGACCATCTCAGGCCTGAGAATAGGTCCGAGAACGATCATCTACTGCACCACGACTCAATGAGGACTCATGGAAACTGTTAATCACGCTCTGGTCACATGGCTTTGCTTCATCAACCAGACTTGATTTCCTGTCTCCTTAGAACTCAAGGATACAGTGGTACGAGCCTATAGAACAGATCCTGTTCAAGTAAGGTCGTGCCCATTCTTGTGAAATTGGAGCTTATAATGCTGAAGATTATGTGTTGCACTGCCGATGTGGGAGTAATATGTTCGCCCGTGACGCAACTTCGCCAAGTATGCAATCTCCAATTCTCAACTGATCCAATCAACTGGTCCAAGTGCAACAAAAGCAGTGAGATTTGTGTTAAATTTACTCCATGTCAACTAAAAAACCTCATAATGAATGGAGCTTACTTTTCTGGATTTTAATTCTTTATAGAAAAGATAATTATGTACTACTTCCTCCCTCCCAAATTAACGGTCACTTTAGCTCAAAAAGGTTATCCCAAAATAACTATCACTTAAGGACTTTGACAATTATTTTCAATTATACCCTTAATATAACAGTGTATGGATCAAAATGCGAGTTTGATAGCTGAACAAGTCAAGAGATGACGAGTGACAGTCGAAGTCCAATCAAGTCCGGCTCAGCAAGAGTGACATTTGTCAAGCACTGAGTCGAAGTCCGTCCAGTTTCGAAATGGTGAGACCGTTAGACCAAAAATATACCACCGATCAGTCAGGATCTGCATCAACAACCGTTCTTGAAAAAATTGAGATTCACCTCAGTGGTTTCTCTGCCACGTACGTAACCACTTGGACGTATATAATGATCATTATGAGGGGCGTACAATACAAAAAACATTACTTAGGGTTATACTATAAATTTACCCCTCCCTCACTTGTATCCCATCTGATTTTCATCACTATCACTGCATTACACTCACAATTGTAACGCAAGCGCTCAAGTTCTTATAAATTCTCCGGTCACAATGCCATAATTGCACCAAAGACAACTCAATTAGATTTACTCGATTCCCTTTTCTTATTAGTTTCTAGTATGTTTTTCTTACTTATTGCTCTGATTACATTCATAAGCAAGACACTTAGCATCAGGAATATAATATTTGATCATTATATTTTGTGCACGCTTGGACTTCGAATACAATTTCAATTGCTAAACTAAGTCACCAATAATTTGGGGTGAACGATACGAATGCACGTATTGAAGAGGAAAACAACAATCTACTTTTATTAAATATGAATAACTTAGTAAATTATATCTTATATTTATTGTTTTAAATAGATGTGAAAATAGCTACATCGATAGTTAAAATGGGACTGAAGGAGTAATTAGTTTTAAGGTGAAGATCATCAATTTCGTAGAAACCATCCCAATTCCCTGTAGGAAGAACTCCTTGACAGCTTTTCCGCTTGCCATAGTTCAAGTCCATAATAAATTAGGAAAGTAAAAGGAAAAAAAAACAATCAGAAAAATAATAAATGGAAATTCCAGTTCCTAGTAATTCAAGGAAAACCAAAATAGGAAAAACAATTCCCATTCCTATTCATCTAAGGAAACTAATTTCTCTTCCAATAAATTCACTTGCAAGGCTTTCATAGTTCCTTACTTTTTCATTCAATTGAATCAATCTCTAGTATAGTCACAATGGCCCCAATCAAAGTAACAACAACTAATAACTTAGAGAAACACCACCAATCAAGAATGGCGATGATGTCAAAGGCAATAAAATCAATAGCATTCAAGAAACAACAAACAACAAAAGTATTCCAAAAGGGTGATGAAGTTGAAGTGGCAAGTCAAGAATACGGCTTCATAGGTTCTTACTACACAGCAACTATTATTTCTTCCGTTGGCGCTTATCATCACAAAGTCAAGTTCAAAACTCTGTTGACTGATGAGGAGTCTGCGCCGCTAGAGGATATTGTCACTGCCGCTGAGGTCCGCCCTGTGCCACCTCATCAACATGAAATAATGTCGCAAAATAACTTCCGTATGTACGACATGGTTGATGTATTTTCCAATGATGGATGGTTGTTTGGATTTATCAGTGGAAAAATAGGACAAGAGTACTATGTCTACTTCCCTACAACTGCGGATGACATTGCACATCCTCCTCATGTGTTGAGATTTCATCAAGAATGGTCTAATGACAAGTGGATATCTCTTCCAAGACAAGGAAGGATTTTTGACTTATAAGGATTTTGATTTCAAGCAATATTTTATTTGCTATGGTGTAACACGAATATGACTTGATCATTCTCTTTATGGCAATTCAAGTTTAGTCGCGAAATTGTTACATTTACTGTCATACTGATAAGATTTTGATATGCTAATTAACATATAGTAGTTAAATTTGTTATTGTAGCCTTGAAGGTCGTATTATACGTTTCCGGATAGTCGTAATTTCGAATTTTACTTTAACTAGTATAATGCTAAATAAGATGCATTATTTTTCTCTCGTACTAATAGGGATCAACATTCTAGTAGTACAATACAAAAGAAAATATAGATCGAGCCATAAGAAGTAAAATATTAAAGTTGGATCAGCAACTTTTTTAAAAGAAAAATATGACGATTCTTGAGATATTTTCCAGAAAAACAGGTTACGTCTAAAGCAAACAATTCCCACAATTCTTGCCTAAAATAATTTTTTTTGAAAGTAGGACGCAAAAAGAACATATCAGATTTTCAATAGTTCTACTTTCCCCCATAAATAGAAGCTCAAATTCTAGTAATTTTCTGTTTGCCGCTAGTGTTTCTATTCCCTTATCAAAAAAGGTGTAAAAGAAAACATAAATATACACCAATTCATATGAAGAATACAGGCATCAACTTACAAATCACTCCAAGAAATTCAATCCGTCGTTGTAGGCTGGAGTGAATAATATTCTCCATGTCCTAATTTATGTGGTATTTTTTGCGGGTCGAAACTCAAATTATGTGAACCTAGGAGACTGACTTTTGTCTTGTGAGGAAAGTAAAAGTGATGTTCCTCTTTTTTTCCCAATCAACCAACAAAATAACATGTACTCATGAAAAATATTTTTATTGTAAATATTACTCCTACTTGTGTCATACTACTATAACACTACTTCCTCCGATTTAAAAGAGAGGGGACTCACTCCATTTTCCTACTTATGTCATACTACTAAACACTACTCCCTCCGAATTAAAAAAAGTTTTTCCTTCATTTTCACACCCTTAAGAAAATACTAACTTCAAGATAAAAATAGATAATTTGACTAAACTATCCTTAATTAAATAGGTGTTGAGATTTAGTCACTTAACATTTAATATGGACAAATCTAAAAAATAAAAATAATTTTTTCTTGGTTTGTAAGTAAACATTCTTTTTGAACCAAAAAAGTCTTTAAAAAATGCAGGCGTTTGGCCATAGAAATCAAAAAAAAAAAATTCACTTTTTTTGGAATTTTGGAATTGGAGTTGAAGTAGAAGTTGTGTTTGGCCATAATTTTTGCAAATAGTATTTTTTTCTATTGAAATGTACTTGTTTTGGTTGTGAAAACCTTGAAAAACAAGTTTTGTATTTGAAATTTTCATGGCCAAACACTAATGTTTGAAAAAAGTGAAAAAATTTCCGGAAAAAAGTGAATAATTCTTATGGCCAAACGTCCTTAAAGTACTGGTTACTTCAAACAAATATGCAATCCATCCAGGCAAAAACAAAAAGGAGAATTTGGTCATTTCGAAAGTAGATTAATGAGTTGATCCGAGTGTTGGGTGAAGAAGAAAAGAACCTTATTCAATCTTGTCAACTAAGAAAGAGTTATTTCTGTTAAACCAGCGAAGACACCAAGGAAGAAAAAACACACAAAACTTAAACCCAAAAATAGCAAAATAAGGTAACAAAATGGGGTTGCAATGGATGATATTGACATACGTGGTAGCAGCAGAAGCAGCCATAGCTATTCTCCTGACATTACCATCTCCCAAAGCTCTAAAATCACGTTTCGTTTCTCTAATTTCACTCGCCCTTCAACCTTCTCTTTTCATTGTTCCTTTCTCTGCTTTTCAGCTCCTCGGTAACCATTTTTTTTTTTTTTTTGGGTATTAGTTTTAATAATCGTGATATTGGGACTTACGGAATTTCTTTTCTGTTATTTTTTGTTCCCCTTTAGATATTTATTGGAAAAATGAGCATCGTTTGATGTGTACGGGTGAGATTTGCACTGCTTCTGAGAGAGACCGCTACGACAAGTCGGTAAATTTTCTTCTTCTTTTTTTTTTTTCTATATGGAAGCTTCTGGAACGATTTTGAGTAGTAGTAAATGTTACAGGGCGAGTTTAAATTGTGTTGAATTTATGAATTATTGTATTGTTAAGAAAATATGTGATTTATGGTATTAGACTGGAAAGTGTATGAGTTAATTTGACTACTTATTGATTTAGTTATAAGGTAGAGAAATGCTAAGGTAAGGCGTTCTTCTTGTTCAAAGTATGTTACTACTTCTAGGCTGCATGAGTTTAGCAATAGCCAATAGTCGAGGAATCGAAAGGCGTTCTTCTTGTTCAAAGTACTGACCACTGCATGTGTCATGTCAACACGGGTCAGAAGAGTGTCAAAGCAGGAAGAGTCTAGGGAGCATTGTGATGGAATTAGATTATTTGAGAAATTGGTCTTCCGTAGTTTCTATAAGTCTCACTTTTTCCTTTCTAGTAGGTGATGGCACTAAAGGTAAGGTAGCTGTATAGAGTGTTACTTATAGAGCCAAGATGGATGCTGATGCCATAAAAATGGGAATAGTGAAGTGTTTCATCGTAATCTGGCCATGAGCTTATCAGAGATGTTGTAGTGCAGATTTCCGAGATCTGAAGATAGGTGTAAGCACAATCTACTGAGGAACTGGTGACAGTCTGACATATAAGATATCAGGTCTATTAGGAAAAGGAAGTTTCCCATAGCTTAGGAAACCACAAATAGGTAAAATTCCTAACAAATTAAGGACTGAAGGTAGTGACTATAACTTATTTCAATTAGGGAAAGTGCTTACTGTTTCATCAGTTTATATACCTTAATGTTAATGCATCAAGCCAGAAGGAAACCTTCAACTCAAAGTCGACTGTCAATGAAGCACCTGACACTAGGATGTCATAGCTTTCGTTTGGGAGGATGTTTGTTTCTAGACTAATCAGAAAGATTTCTTGATTCTTTTGTTGAAACTTTTACTGAGAATTCGCAACAGTAAAGTACCACTTGAAAAGTTAAGCAGCAGAAGGAACAATTGTTACTAGTCTAGTTCTATTGTCATTACTGCCACATTGATAAGGATTTCATTAGTCTCTTTTTCCTATAGCGTCATATGTGTCTTATCTCTCTCATATGACTTCTGGAATTTTGGGAGATAGAGAGAGAAGTTTCAAAATTCCTGTTTTTAAAGGCGACACACTGTTTCTGTTTTTTGGGAAAGGTGTGGACTATCCCTTCGTAGTGATTGTTCCATTTTGCAAGTCTTCTGTATTTTCTTCTGACATAACATCTTGCATATCAGATGAAGACTCCTGCACAAACATGTTAACTTCTTAAAAATATGAAAGTGGGGAAAACAAAGTATTCCAGCTGCAGTTCTCTTATTTTATTTAAGAACGTCATTGGTGCCATCATGGTGAGACTGAGAACATTTAATGGCTGCTAGTGGGACGAGGGATCTGCCGACTCCTTTTTGTTTGAGACTTGGCACTGTTATTGTTCATTTGTCTGCCAACCATGGATCAAATTCATGTGATATGTAAACATTTTGGAAATAAGAAATGGCCCTGATATTAATAGTGGATGTCCCTGAAGGGACAGTCCGGTGATTAAGTTCAGTCCTGTGATATGTAGAATCTCCTGGATCTGGAAACATCAGTCTGGTATATCAGATAATTTAGACTATAAAATATTTACTTAGGTAAAACCTAATTACTCAGAAGACTGATTTCCAGAACCATATGCTAAGAAAACCTTGCATTTCTGGATAATTGGGGAAACATTCTGATGTAATGTGTGGTGCATGAATACACTTGTTCCCTATTCTTTTCTTCTTTCCCCCTTTTTTCTTGCACAGAGATAGCACTAAGAGACACATTGATGCATCAATGTTATTTTATCTGGCTTATGGCTTTTTCCCTCCTTTTTGTGTGTCTGCTCATGTTATACAGATCTTCAAGGCTCAAAGAAATGCTATCTTATGTCTGGCAGCATGCTTTCTCTACTGGTATATCAACAGAATCATTCTGGAACTTATATGTGATTTTACTTTCGAGATGTGTCTCTCTTTTGTAATTTAATGCATAAACAATGTGATCGTTATGTTTGAAGGTGTATCTATCGTGTTTGCAAGTACTACAAGGAGATTCAGAGCATTGAGGAAGTAGAAAAAAGATACAAAAACCAGTAGCTTTTCTATCTATGCCCCACTCATTATTCAAGGCTAGTTGTAGCTAAATCGGAGCCTCGTAACGTTTAGACAATGTAGTGTAATGTGTTATATGAGTCGAGTTTGCTTTTTCTCGTTTGCTCAATAAAACAGAACATACCTGTAATTGGTTTCTGCCATCACACCTATATGTATTCAAGTATGTCGTCAGTTCTCTCTTATGTAAATTCAGGACATAAACTACAAGACTTTGTAAAGTTGGCTGGAGTGCTAGAATTCATGTTTTCATGAATATCAATAATATTCAATTAATACGAATTAATTTACTACTTGAGAATGCAGTTTTGAAGCCAAACTGGATTACTAACTAATTTTTGGTCGCATAGGAGGCAACTTCATTTTCGCAACAAATGCACAATATATCTTATTCTTCTCTCCATTCCATATTAGAACTTCCTGCATAATCCCAAACTAGAAAACTAAAATAAGTGAATACAAGTTCTTTCAAATAAAAGTCTTATTTGACTTCAATAAGGATATCAAAAATTTACTGAAATAATGAAATTATTAAAAAAAAATTGATTGTAACTACGTGTTTGTTGGACCTGAAATGGACCTACTAATAAGCATAAAGTTGCCGATACATGAACGAGAAAAGCAGCTTGGCTCCACCTCTAAATTACAGATTCGAAGTTTACACCACCCAGAATTACTGGGGGTTAATTACAGAAACGGAAATAAAAGAAAACTCAGACTAATCTCATAAGATTTAGCAAAAGGTGAAAGAATCCGACATAAGGAAACTCCATTGTCACAATCACATTCCAAAATCGTTGTTTTTTCACTAGTAGATGCTCAAAATCACGGGGCGAAATATAAAAGCACAAGAAAGAGAGAAAAGAAAATGAGAGAGACAATCAAGGAATTGCTAGAGCAGAGGAATTAATTAAGCAGGATGCCTGTTCTTCTTCTTCTTCTTAGTCTTCAACCTATCACATATGAAAGCCTTCTCTAATTGATCCACCCTCTGCGTCAGCGAATTCAGCGTCTTCGTTTGTACTTCATTTCTCTGGCACAATTCATTCATCATTCTCACCATCTTCTCATTCTTTTCCACCATCTTCTCCAACAACTCTCTGTTCCTTATACTCTCCTCTAATTCCCTCGTTTCATTCTCATCATCATTAACTCCTTCAATACATTCCTCCTTTACCGTTGATTTCTCATCATTTGTCGTATAATTTGGTTCCCCTTGATCCATACTCTGCTCGATCGGATCATAAACGTCACTTTGATTTGTCGATTTCTCCTGCAACTCTTCGCACTTCACAATCGACCGTTCTACACTGTGTACGCTCTCTACATCATTTGTCGTATAATTTGATGCTGCCGCTTGATTGTCTACATCCACAGTCTGCTCCATCGGATCACTTTGATTTGTTGATACAATGGAGTCAATTTTCTCTTGCAAATAGATAGCCTTTCTAATCACACCCTTTCTCAACTCTCTAACACCGTAATCAACACCACGAATGGAATCCAATTTAAAAAGCAGAGACATAAGCGTCTCATTCACACGTAACCTTTCCTTTTCGTCTTTACGAATAAACTCCGCTTTTTCGCTGCATAAAAGCTTCTGTTCAATATCTTCCACTTCTTTTCTTATTGACAGGATTTTCTTCACGCTTTTTCTCACCAAATAGCCTCTGAATACCTTCTGGATCCTTAACGCTGAACCGGACCGGTCAGGCTCGGGTTTTTCCGACCCGACAAAGTGAACGGGAATCCGGACAACCTTTGGGGTCGGTTTGATTTCGGTAGGTTGATGGTGGATTGATTGGACTGGAATTCCTCTCATGTTTGAGGAATAGCGAGGGTGAGCTGGGTGGGACCAATAGTTACCGTAGAATGGAGAATCCATTTGTGAATTTTTAGAGCTTTGTTGAGAACTTGAGATATTGGTATTGGTAAAATTATAACTAACGAAGTTTGAAGTTGTTTGTGCATACGATGAGAGAAGAGGTGAAGTTTTCTGGTATTTATGCGGTTCAGAGAGAAACAGAGTTGAATATTCTAGAAGGTTCAGGAGATTTTGTTGGAACGCATAGAAATATCTTAGCTTCAGCATTTGCTAGACTGATGTAGAATGTTCCAATAAACCGTTTTCACGGCTATAACTTAAAGCTTTGAAAAAGCAGCAGTAACGTGAGAAAGTAATGAAAGATTTTTTAAATTTGAGGTATAAAATAAATCATAGATAATCATCTCACAAATAAAAATATATTATTTTTTAGGATAGATTAGAAAAAGAAATATATCACATAAATTGAACAGAGAGTAATGTAGTATATTCCTTAATTGATAATTGTCATGTTTCCTTTCGAAATTAAATTGTACGCATTTGATCAATATTTTAATATATATTTATGTATTTATATGAAAAGGTTGAGACGTAAAATATTTCTATATAGGTTTTGAATATTTATATTTTAATTATAATATGTGTCGTTTACTGTAAATAAGTGAAATTGCATCCCTTGCAAATTTATGTTAAATCATAATCCTCTGTGTCTCTTATTATAGATCAGCGAAACTAAACACCTGTCCAAGAGACTATACGGGTAATTAAACAAATTTAATTTGGCTTTTTGTCCAGTTGAGGAATAGTACGAAAATAAGAGCATTGGGTACTGTACCATCAAAGCTAATAATTTCTAAAATACCGAATGTACCCCTTGGTTGCTCTTGTTTTTTTTTTTTTTTCTTTTTCTTGCAGTTCAATCACATTTTTCCACTAATTTGACCGGAGATTATATTTATGGTTTCAGCTTTTCCCAATTTATGTTATAAAGAACTTCTTCGCATGTCAATTGAACAATTGTTTTATGGAAAATATATACGTGAGAGTTACTTTATTACATGTAATTTGTGGAAGATATATACATGTTATTGAATAATAATTTAAAGTTGTAGGAAAATCAGATTTTTTAGAATTTCTTATTTGTTAATTTATTTAATTTACATCTAAATAGGAGTTGTAGTCAAAGTTATACAGGAATATGTTTTTCAGTTTATAATCAAAATAGTTTTTGCATTATTATAAATAGGACGGTTGAGTATAGAATTAGTATCAGATTTATTATCTTACTCTTTGAAATTTAATCTCCTAACATATATGCCTCTAAATTCGGTCTAACATAAGGTTTTCAAGAACTTTTCATCCTATTCCCTTGTTATACCTATTCTGTAGCTTTCCCACTCATACTCCCACTTTCTGTCCTATATATACTTCATCCATCAAGGTTATCTCCATCAAATTACATCTACTTAGTAATTCAAATACCAAAAAAAAGAAAAAAAACACAAAAACCCAAAAAAACAAAAAAGGGTAGGGACTGAAGTAACATATTGTATGCTTCTTTCTTGATTTCCTCTGTTGTCAAATCTCAACACAGAGCCATGGCTAAATTTTCCAAGGATTCCATGGTTCTGTGTTTTTGGGTAGTCATTGTTTTTGTAATATCTAGTGCAAGTGCATCTACTAGGCTTAAGAAATTTGATCACCCCACTAGAGGTGATGGTACTCTAAACTTCTTGGTTGTTGGTGACTGGGGACGGAGGGGTACCTATAATCAATCTCACGTAGCTCACCAGGTACATTATTTATATATATCTTGCTTTCGTCTATTCTATTTTGAGTTTTGACGTTGAATCGCGTGATCAACTCTATCAAAAGTTTAAACTGTTATAGATATCACTTCTTAATGTAAGAAATATCCGTCGATTGTCCCTTTTCGGGCAGCTATTTAATAAATAATCCTCTTTTTACAAACTGAAAATTTATGAGAAAATATAAAAGCATTGTCGAAAATTTTGTAGACGTTAGACGACAATGTAATATTTTGTCAATTTCAAAGGGTATATTTGCTCAACTTTTAAAAATAGGGACAATGGTGGCCCACAGAAGGAACATTTGTGTAAATCACCCTTCTCCAATGCTCACCACGTGGTGGTTTGATGCTTTTCAAGAATCAAGCATGTTGAATTCTTTTAGTTTGACAAATATGAAGGTTGTGGTGAAATTTTGACTTGGGGCCGCTATTTGCTTTGATATTTATATTGCACTATGTGACCAATTCATCTAAAAAATTAAGTTTTTAGACGAGATGCTCACACAATTTAACATTTGATTGATAATTTTTGTGTATGTATTCCACTAAAAAAGAATCTTACAGCTGAATAAACTTCTTTTGAATGCAGATGGGAAGAATCGGAGAAAAGCTAGACATTGATTTTGTATTATCAACGGGTGACAATTTCTATGATAACGGATTGACAGGGATATATGATCCAAATTTTGTAGAGTCATTTACTGACATATACACAGCAAAGAGCTTGCAAAAACAATGGTACAGTGGTAAGTTCCCAATATTATACTTACCAATAAACACATTTACGACTTTATGAAGACATTTGAATTAGTCTGAAATTTGTAAAATTTTATTTTGTGCAGTATTAGGCAATCACGATTACAGAGGAAATGTAGAAGCACAACTCAGTCCTTACCTTAGGAAACTTGATAGCAGATGGCTTTGTTTAAGGTCTTTCATAGTTAATGCAGGTGCAAAATCTTTTCTTTTCTCCTCTTTCATAATTACTTCAACTCTATGTGTTAACTGTTAAGCTATAGTGTATGTTTGTAGTTCTGATTTTGACAAAAAAAGTTTTCTCCATTTTGTTGTTTGAAGAAATTGCTGAAATATTCATGGTGGATACCACTCCATTCGTGCAAGATTATTTCACGAACCCTAAGGATCATACCTATGATTGGCGTGGTGTGATCCCTCCAAATGTGTACACTGCAAACGTATTGAAAGTAAGTTGAAGTTGGACTTTACAAATTTTCTTATCTAGATTTCTCATATATAGATTTTCGAGATGATTTTAAAATTTTTACATTATTTGTTTTTATTAGGAACTTGAAAAGGCCTTGAGTGAATCGACAGCAAGATGGAAGATTGTACTAGGTCATCACGCCATTAGAAGTGTGGGGCATCATGGTGACACTCGGCCACTTGTGGATCGCCTTCTTCCTATGCTTAGGGTAACTTTTCTCTCTTCATTCGCACCGATTGCTTTTGACTATGAAATATATAAAAACACACATATAAAGCTAATTAACTGACAGCGGACATAATTGAGCAACTTTCACCCATTATGCAGTGATAACAATTGAAAATTTCTTGTCAGAGTTTCAACTTTGATTTTTTCCTTGAAATTTCAGGCATACGATGTTGATTTTTACATGAACGGGCACGACCACTGCCTTGAACATATTAGTGATACCGAAAGGTAAAAATAGTGTTCAAATCTTGCAAATTGATCTATTTACTGTGATAGTGCGCAATAATAATGGCATAGACGTTGAGTGAACTACTGTATGTTCGACCAGTTAAATATTTTAAACATGATCTAAATTTTCTCTTATTTTTGGTTTAAATTGCAGTCCAATGCAATTTTTAGTAAGTGGAGCAGGGTCAAAGGCATGGAGAGGAGATGTGAAAGGATTAAATAGAGAAGATGTACACTTCTTCCATGATGGGCAAGGTTTCATGTCTGTCCAGTTGACACCAACAGAGGCAGAAATCAAGTACTATGATGTTTTTGGTAGTGTGCTACATAGGTGGAATAGATCCAAGTTGCTTCACTCTGCTATTTAAAGTTTTTTAATTGATTGTAAATACTAAGTTAGATGTAGAAAAAAATTGGATTCTTTTTCGTCGAGATTGGATTTCACAAAGCCTAATTTGGTTTTGTGAGGGGAAGTAATCTCGTGCATTTAGGGTTCGTTTAGCTTGATGTATTAGATTCAATAATCATGGAGTAAAATGAAATTGTTTTATATTTGAATTATGCATATCAAATTTGGTATAATTGAATACACGAATTAGTATATTTATTAATTACTCATCCTTGGATTGTAACTATTTCATTATTAATTAATCCATCCCTAACATGTTTCTAAACCAAACATACTGATCAGTGTTTTCATTCTTTTGTAACAAGTCCCAGTTTTTCTGCCCAGTGTGTCAATGCAATGAATTTAACTGATAGAGGCATGATTATATCGGACTCTTCCTATTATGACAAACTTAGGTAATATGCATAGCATCCAAGGTACCAAAAATTTTAGGAGGACCAAATTACACATAATATAATCCAACTTCATAAATGAAACCCAAGCAAATCTGCCATTAAAAAAAAAAAAAAAGGTAAGGAAACTGTTCAGAATAACCTAGGAATATAACTCAGTTTCATTCTCAAAGTTAAATGTTGACAAGAAAAATAGAGCTGTATTTTCGTCGAACTTTTTTCCTTTTAAAAACCAAATTAATCGTCAACACTAGTGTACACAAATGTAAAAAGCATTTCAATAGTTGGATCATATCAACTTCAGTTTGCCTTCACTATGGAGAACCCAAGAACCAGCTGGAGAACGATTACAGATGATGCTTTTATTCCTCATACAAAAACAACCTTTCAACTGTTACTTAAAAGTCCTAACAAGACTGTGATATATAGGAGAAATTTTATCAGGTAGGCCTATAGAAATGGCAAGAAAAAACAAAGTGATCGTCCTAGAGTAATGGATTAAAGAATAGAAGAAAAGTAGGGGGTCTGTAATTAATATAGTGTGACCTTGGGAACTAGCATTGTCTCAGGAAACTGTGCAGGTGAAGCTGATATTCAAAAAATTGCAATCCATTTCTTGATTATGAAGAGAAAAACGAGAAAAGAGATTCTTGAGACCAATCAGTGTGTAGCATTCCTTTCCAGTTACCTTCTTGGAAATCAATCCACCATAAATATATATTGCATGCTTTCTCTAATTCCCAGTGCTATCTTTGACGCACCTACTGAGATCTTTATATATAGCAAACATATGTTTTGATTTCTTGCAAGCTGCTCTAAAAAAAAATTTCCCTTCTTGTTGCTTCTTTTGCTTCACAAATATGGCAGCGACCAAAGTGACTATGAAGCTATTGATCGACAGCAAAAGTAAAAGAGTTATGTTTGCTGAAGCTGGTAAAGAGTGCATTGATTTCTTATTTCACATTCTGGCATTGCCAATAGGCAGTGTCATTAGGCTTCTCACGACCAAAGGGATGGTTGGCTGCTTGGGTGACTTGTACGAGAGCCTTCAGAATCTGGATAATACGTACATTCAACCAAATCAGAACAAGGACATTCTCTTGAAACCAAAATCAGCACCAGGCGCTGCTTCAGTCCCTCTGTTATCGCTCACAAACTCCCCTGTACTTGTAAGAGAGTTTTATTTTTGCAATTGTTGCTGTAATTACGTTGCTGATTATCCTGGAGCAACTTGTCCTTCATGCCGTATGTCTTTGAGCGCAAAACTGAACTACGTCGCACCTCCTGCAGAAAAGGTGACAGCATCCAGTGGAGGTTTGGTAAAGGGGGTAGTGACTTATATGGTGTTGGATAATTTAGTTGTGAAACCTATGTCCACTATTTCTAGCATCACTCTGCTCAATGAATTCAGCATCAAGGATGTGGGTGTTCTCAAAGAGAAAGTTGTTACTCTGGGAATGGATGAGGTATATAAACTTGTTCCGATCCTTTCTTGTCAATAACTAAATGTTCTGTTTCAACTATGTTGTTCAATACTCATCTTTTTTACTCCATATATGGTTTGAGATTAACTTTCATATACTAACAATTAGAATTTTACACTATCAACTTGTTTTAGTTGGTAATAGCTGAAACTTTAATGTACCAGTTTTTGGCATTGAAGCCTTCCCTCCTTTAATATTTGTTTCATGTTTTGTCAGGCTTTGAAGATGCTGAAGACTTCGCTGCAGTCCAAGAATGTCTTGACCACTGTCTTCATGGACTATGTATAAGAAATGCCTTTGCTTATTCCCCTGTTTGAGAATGGAACTTTTCTAGTATCATCTGGATGTTTTTTTTTTATTCGCTTTATGGAGTATATTTTATTAGGTTGTTCTGGATAGTATCTTTTGCTACTGTTTTATTAGGTTGTTCTAGATGGTAACTTTTGCTCCTCTTTTTGCGTTACAGACTTGTTTGGCTTAACCATCTATGAAGTTGGATTATATGTGAAGCTCAATCTAGTCCTTCTTCAAAATGTTTTTCATACCTCAGATGCTTTGCATATTACCTAGGTTTATTTTGTCATGTTGCATGTTATCTCTGTTCTTGGAAGGAAGTTTACTGCAGGAACTGTGAATGCTTTAACAGGATAAGAAAATCATATGATAACAAAAAATAAAAGCACTGAAATTGATACAAAATAGTAATCCACTTAAATAATGATTTCGACAAAATAAAAAAAGGAAACAATAATTTAACTATAGAACCTCTTACGAAAAATATAATAACAATATATCTAGTCTTTAATTTCATTATTATCATCACAGCCTACAAAGTACTCCTTCTATCTCAATTTATGTGACACTTTTTGTTATCCGAGATTCAAACTGTATGAACTTTGACCAACATTTATAATTGTATTTTTCACCAAATTGATATGAAAAATGTTACAACTTGAAGAATTTTTCATGTAGTTTTCAAATATATAATTTTTAATGTTAAAGTATTGAGTTAATCTAAATCAATTTAGCTTCAAAATTTAGGCGAATTAAGTCTCGAAAAGCGAAAAGTACCACATAAATTGAGACAGAAGGAGTACTATTATTGGTTTGAGTGCACTAAGATTGCATATGCAATAAAAAAAATTAATTAAAAAAAGGAAAATGTAAGAAGATATAAAGTAGTAGTAATACATGTAATGGCAACAGTGGTAAATGGTAAAGAGAAAGAGTCTTCCTTAAAAAAAAGATTTTGCAAAAGAAATAAAATTACAAAGTCTTTAGTAATACCATGTAATTACTAATACTAATCTTTTTCATTTGTGCACACTAATGTTGAGTGGCATATAGTCGAGTAACAAATTGTGAAATTTACCCCATTATTGAGAGCAATGAAGGATTATGCAAATAAAATCTTTGGGTATAATAGTGAAGGCCAAAGGGTGTCATAATTTAAATGGCCTTGTATATCCCAAGTAAAGAAACCGATCATCGAGGCCAGTCAATTACTAACATGCCTTTCCAACTACTACCATCATGGAAATAAATCGACCAAAATATTGCAATCCTTCTCTAATTCCTAATGCTTTTTTAATTGAAGCAACTGCTCTGTGGAGTATAAATATATATAGCACTAAACTGTTTTTCCTCCCGTATTGCGACATGAGATTGTGCTATATTACTATCGACACAATTAGTAGACGAGTTATATTCGCTGAGGCAGGGAAAGAGTGTATCGATTTCTATTTCACATTCTGGCATTGCCAATAGGCAATGTCGTTAGGCTTCTCACCACCAAAGTAATGGTTGGCAGCTTAGGTAACTTGTATGATAGCCTTGAGAATCTTGATACCAAGTATATTCAATCAAATCAGAACAAGGACATCCTCTTGAAACCAAAATCTTTAGCCTGGAATGTCTCTTCAATCCCTCTGTTTCTTCTTACAAATTCCCCTGCAATTGAAAGACAATTTTATAGGTGCCCTTACCATAACGATTATGTCACTGATGATCCTCGAACCACTTGCCCTTCGACCTCTGAACCTATCAATACAAATGTAACGTATCATCACATTCAGAGATCCGCTGTAAAAGTTATTGATCATGTGAGTACTGATGGTCCTCGAACGCCTTGTCCTTCGAGCTCAAAAGTGAGAACCAGAAAAGGTAAAAAGAAGAGAGAGACATTAAGAAAAAATGACTGCAAGTACGTGAGTGGGAGTAATCCTTCGTGCAGTGGAACTATGAATATGAATGTGGGATATGTCGCACCCCCTGCAGTAAATGTCACGTATACTTCGATTTGTGGCCGATCTATGAATACAAAATTGGATTATGTCGCACCCTCTGGAAAAATGAGCTTGGTTTGCATGGAGGTATGGTAAAGGGGGTTGTCACTTACATGGTGTCAGATGATTTAGTTGTAAAACCCTATGTCCGTAATTTCAAGCATCACTCTGCTGAAAGAATTCAGCATCAAGGATGTAAGTGGTCTCGAAGAGAAAGTTGTTACTCTGGGCATGGATGAGGTATGTAAACTTGTACCTTCCTGTTGTACATATCCTTACTTTTCGGTTCTAACAATGTACTCCATCCGTCTCATTTTGTTTGACGTCAAAATAGTTATTCTTTGACTGTAATTTTTTCATATGTCTTTTGAATATTTTAAATTATTAATTATGATAACTTATAGCACTTTTACATAGTTTCCATGAATGTAAACTTTATTTCGAAAAATTTAAAACTTCTACAAACGGTCAAAATTAAGATTTTTTGCACCGTCGGTGTGTGTAAGTTAATGCTATTCCAATGTCTTCCTTTCGTTTATTTCTTTGCTTGACAGGCCCTGAAGCTGCTGAAGTCTTCGCTGCAATCGAAGAGTGTATTAACCAGTGCATTCATGGACAATATAAAAGAATAAATACCTTTGCTATTCCCTGACTGAGAATGGAACTGAAGGATACTTTCCTTGGTTTTTCTCTGGATTGTGTCCTCTGCTTCGTTTATTTTTCGGGTGCAGTATTGTTGTAATTGTTTATCTGTGAAGTGGAATTTATAAAGTTCAAGCACGTCCTGGGAGAATGAAATTCACTCGTTGATAGATTATGGAATAACCAGGTCAATTTTAGATGTGGTACCGTCCCAGAATATCATAGGCAAAACTATGCATTATTGAATCAATTTTATCTCTGGTCTCTATTTTGTGACGTAATCTTTTGTTTATTCCTGATATATTCAAAAACAAAATTATCACGTTCATAGTAAATTATATTTCTGTTTCGAATTCACAGCATTAGGATGAGCTTTAAGGTGCCATTACGCTCCTATGCACACTTCCCTTCTTAAAATTGGTTCTGGCTCCTCTCCATTTTCTTCTCTACCATTTTGTCCAATGCATATTTGGATGAATAACATTATTTATTTTTTATTTTTTATTTTTTAATAGTCTGGGTTAAATTAATTTATCAAATATCTGTTACCAAAATTGAAAGGATAGATTTTGATAAAGTGAAAAATGTCTCTCCACAAGTTGTAGTGCCTTTCCTCTTGAAATGAAAAGGAAAATATAAATGATTTTGCAATTATGTTTCCCCTATCTTCTCATAAATTAATAATCTTAAATTAGTTTATGAGACTTCAATTTTTTATAGCAATGATACATATTTTCGTAACTTATCAGTTATTATTATGCTATGCGAAATCAAATCAAACAATAACAATATTACTAATCACAACAAATAATACAATCTACTCATTTAAATAGTGTGTTTAGAAAATATTATAATACAGTAGTACAATATTATAAGATGATACACATTCTTAAACATATTCTTTTCGTCCCAATTTATGCGGTACCTTTTATTTCTTAAGAGTCAATTTTACAAGTAATATTTAAAGTTAAATTAGATTAGATCAACATTTAAAAATTTGTATCTGTGTGGCCTAAAGGACATAGGTTCCAGTCTTGGAAGCAGCTATTAATACTTGTATTAGGGTAGGTTGTTTATATCACGCCCCTTAGGTTCGATGCGGTCCTCCCCAGAGCCTGCTAAACCGAGATCAAACCAGGTCTGCCCTTTTTACTTATTTAAAAACTACACGAAAAATACTAAAAATTACAACTTTTATCATATCAATATTTAAGTGTCTTAGTTTAACTGAGCACAAAGTTTAAGAAATAAAGAGAGACTTTTGAATCTTTTGGTTTTAAATTAAAAATGTGTATAATGTACTAAAATGTGCTTTGAATCTTGTGGTTATCATACTTGGCATACATGATGTTTTAATTATCAACTTATTAAGTAGAGAAAAAGACAATTTATTTGGGACGTAACTAAAAAAAAAAAAAAAAAAAGTAAGACACTTAAAATGGGACGAAGGAGAGTATCATATAATTTAGTATCTGTTAAAATTTATACTCCTATAATTTAAGTTTGGCCATGAAAATTAAATATTTTTCACTTTATTTGAAATTTTGAAGTTGGAGTTGTATTTTAATTTTTATGCCAAATTTTGATTTCAAATATAGTGAAAAAATTTCCCAAGGATCGTAAAAAAGTCTCCTGGCCAAACGGTCCTGGTGCCACGTGTATTTTAAAAGAGAGTACTATACAGACAAGTTGTAAAAGTTACTGGCGCCTGTGTTCTCTCTCACGCAAAATGTACGGGATTCAAGATTTTCATTCAATGTAAAAAAAAAAAAAATTAAATATACACCGTAATTTTTTGCCGAGGTGTTCAAAAGTTAATATATGCACATAAACACGTAAAACTTATCATATATACACCGTAATATTTTCGCCGCGAACACCTCGATGTCTTTCACGCCTATCAAATCGCCGCCTGATGTCGCCTGGACCATTCTCCACCACGCACCATCTGATGACGCCTCTCATGATTAGTTTATCAAACACTTTCTCTGCCATGGAAGGGACAAATCGGGCAAGAGGCGGGATAACAATCGACCTAATGGATATATATTAGGGCTGTACATATTAACGGTTAAATTAATAACTCAAATTAATTATTGAGTTATTGGGTTAATGATTCGGGTTAATGGCTTATTGGTTCGGGTAACGGGTGGTGCCATGATTATTGGCTTATTGGATAGGATCATGGTTTGGTCAACTTTGTTAACGGATAAAGCCATAACCCGATACCATTTATTTAATTATAATTTTACCTTTCCATATATAAAGTCACTTGACTAGATTTAGAATTCACTTGATTTCCACTTCATATTATTCAGTCTCTCAAGCGGCGATTTCAACTTCAGAAACCCTTCTCCTCCGACTTGCAAGACGCAAGCCCAACGTAAACTATCTTTTGCTTCTTCTACAATCTACATTGCTTTCAATCTCACTCTTGTTTCTGTGTTTTTGTATTTCTCTGGTGGTGCTAGACAAGTTTTTGCTAACTAATGTTATGTAAATGCCTGAAGAATGTTTCTTATTTCCCTTATGCATTGGTGTTTGCAGTGACAAGTTTGATAAAATCACACCTTAGTTGGTCCAATTTTGTTTACGTTCTTCATATTTCAATTGTATTATTTTGTTCGGCATAGTCTTAGGAGCTGAAGCTACTTTCAGTTTTGAAATGGGTTCTTGGTTCTTGAAATTTTAACGGTTAAACTGATAACCGAACCGATAACAAATAATAACCGATTAACCGATAATCCATTAACCAATATCTTAACTATTCTTTAACGGTTTAACATGTCTACAAATCGATAACTGATAAATTGAACCGATAACTTTCAAAACCGAACGGACCGATATGCAGCCCTAAATTATATATACAGCGAACAAGCTCATTCTTTCTTACGTTTAATTTGCTTTCTTCTTGCTGCAACCATCTTGCTTCTGTTTCACAAATATGGCAGTGTCCAAAGTAACAATGAAACTTCTCATCGACACCAAAAGGAAAAGAGTCATGTTTGCTGAAGCGGGGAAAGAATGTATCGATTTCCTATTTCACATTCTTGCATTGCCAATAGGCAGTGTCATTAGGCTGCTGACGACCAAAGGAATGGTTGGCTGCTTGGGTAACTTGTACGAGAGCCTCGACAATCTAGATGATACGTATATTCAATCAAATCAGGACAAGGACACCCTCTTAAAACCAAAATCAGCAGCCTACGCTACTTCAGGTCCTCTGTTGTTGCACACAAGCTCCCCTGTTAACAAACAGTTTTATAAGTGCTTTCAGCATCTTTACATGTCTGATAATCCTGGAACGTGTTGTCCTTCGTGCAATAGAACTATGAACAAAATTCTGGACTATGTAACACCCACCGTGGATAATGAGGTAGCTTCAAATGGAGGTTTGGTGAAGGGGGTTGTCACTTACATGGTGTTGGATGACTTGTCTGTGAAGCCAATGTCCACTATTTCCAGCATCACTCTGCTCAATGAATTCTGCGTTAAAGATGTTGGGGTACTTAAAGAGAAAGTTGTTACTCTTGGAATGGATGAGGTATTTACGCTTGCTCCTTTCTTGTGTATTTCAACTGTATGTTCAATTCTTATCTTGTTTACTTCACATCTATATATGGCTTCAGACTAATTATAGAATTTTATATTTCAGTTTGATTTAATCGGTTATAGCAGAAGCATACATTTACTACCACTTTTTTGGCATTAAAGCCTTCCTTTTGTATTTGTTTCCTGTTTTGCCAGGCTTTGAAGATGCTGAAGACTTCGCTGCAGTGCAAGAGTGTCTTGACCAGGGTCTTCATGGACAGCACAAATGAATAAATGCCTTTGCACCCATTCCCTATGTTTGTGAATGGAACTTCCCTCAGTTTTCCTGGATGGTGTCTTTTTGCTTACTCTACAATGTATGTTGTTCTGGATGGTGTCTTTTGCTCATCTTTTTGCTATGCGGGCTTGTTTTGTTTTTCCATCTTTTATATAGACTTATGTATTAATTTCAATCTTGTCTTTCTTTGAAGTGTTATTCGTACCTTGGATTCTTTGCACATTACCTAGGTTTAATTTGTCATAAGAAGGCTCAATTATATCATCATCATGTCTCTGTTCTTGGAAGGAAGTTCACACTTTACTCCCGGAACTTAAGAGTACTAACAGGATAAGAAGATCATGTAAAAGGCAAGTGATGCATGATCAGCTCCCGTTCTTGCGCCAGTCTCGCTAAGGATAAGAAAATCATGTGATAACCAAAAATTTAAGCACTGAGATTGAACATCTTCAATTAGAATGTACTAAACAAAAACTGTCCAGAATTTTCAAGAGCCTTATGACTTGTATCTACTGAGGATTTATCCTAAGGGCTCTCCAAAAAAGTTGGAGTAATAAGTAAATATCAATGGGTGTTGTACAAATTCCCTATAATAGTTCTTATTTTATAAACGTGAAAAAATATGGTAATAATTTAGGTTCAGGCTACCCCTGAAGAAAAATGAATACTGATAATATAAGATCTTAGTTCACTTATGGTGTTTGTTACAAGAAGCTCTGACTGGCCACTGCTTAATGTTTTAAAGATGTGTTTCTTAGTATTATTATCAGATGAAGGATAAAATTGAATGGTCGAAGCAAAGACTGAACATTTTTAGGACTAGAGGAATAATTAGATCAGAGGAGGTAGATGGACAACTTGAATCCAAGGAAATCAAAGCCAAGGTTGGATTTTTTTCCTTAATGGGTGATATAATTTCTTATTTTTTTCTCCAGCGTGGGGCGGTGTATATGGTAGTTTAAATTTAAAATTGACAGCCATTCAAGTTGCACAACCAAAACGGACTATTGTAAAGAATGGTTATAATACCATCATCTTTCACGATATGCCTTCATCGCGACACTCTTTGTGCTATATATGCATTGAGTAATGGGACAATAGGTCCTTCTATCCATACACGATTTTTATCGAAGTGCGTCTTGATTCATCAATTTAATAGTGTCTATTGACTTTAGGGAGAGATCCGAAACGCCAATGAAACATTGGGTAATTTGCACGAATACAAACATTTAAGGTGGTTGTTTTAATATTGTCCTCGATTAAACATTGGGTGATTTGCACCAGCATTGTTTGAATGGTTGTTGGAAATTTGATCTGTGCTTTAGATTTGTCCTCCTTGTCTTATTTTTTCTGTTTTATTGTACTAGAATGTTGATCCCTATTATGAAAGAAAAATAATGCATCTTATTTGAGACAATATAATAGGAAAATTCGAAGTTAGGATTATTCGAAAACGTCCAACAATGACATTCAAGGCTAAAACAATACAACACAACGTACCCAGTTAAATCCTACTACCCCTATTTCGAAAAGTAGGAAGACTGTTTCCGAAAGACTCTCGGCACAATAAAAAACATGATGAAAAAAAATCAGATAAGGACAAATTGATCAAAGCAGTATGAAAATAAAACTAACGGAAACAAAATAAATTATGATAAAACAATCTGAAAAGAAAGTATTTCCTTGTCTTAATTTATGTAATATACTTTTTTTTAATCTGTTCAAAAAAAATAATACATTTTCTTATTTGACAACTTAACTTTAAACTTTGCCTTTTTGCGCTTAATGAGATGATCTATGACCATAAAAATATCTTAAGCTTATTTTAAACAACAAAATTCAAAAATCTTTCTTTATTTCTTAAACTTTTTTAAACTTGATGCTTAATCAAATTATATCACATAAATTGAGAAGGAGGGAGTAGTATCTACATTATCATGGCTATTTTCGTCATGTTTTCTATAACAAACTATATGTTCAGCATATATAACAATTTTGCGACAAAATTTGAACATAAAGAGAACGATTAAGTAGCTTTTATATGACATTACAGTAAATCAAAATCAATGCAAGTCAAAAATCCTTTCTTGTCTTGGAAGAGTTATCCACTTGCCGTTAGACCATTCTTGATGAAATCTCAACACATCAGCAGGATATGCAATGTTATCTGCAGTTGTAGGGAAGTAGACATAGTACTCTTGTCCAATTTTTCCACTAATAAATCCAAACCACCATCCATCGTTGGCAAATACATCAACCATGTCGTACATACGGAAGTTGTTTTCCGTCATTATTTCATGTTGATGAGGTTGAACAGGGCGGACTTCAGCGGCAGTGACAACATCCTCTAACGGGGCAGACTCATCATCAGTCAACAGAGTTTTGTATTTGACTTTGTAATGACAATCACCAAGGGAAGAAATAATAGTTGCAGTATAGTAAGAACCTATAAAGCCGTATTCTTGACTTGCCACTTCAACTTCATCACCCTTTCGGAATACTTTTGTTGTTTGTTGTTTCTTGAATGCTATTGATTTAATTGCCTTTGACATCATCGCCATTCTTGATTGGTGGTGTTTCTCTAAATTATTATTTGTTGTTACTTTGATTGGGGCCATTTGGAGAGTAATAATGGAGATTAGATTCAATTGAAGAAAAGTGAGGAACTATGAAGCTTTGGAAGTGAATTTATAGGAGGAGAATATTGTTTCCTTTGGTGACTGGGAATGGGAATTATTTTCCTGTTTTCTTTTTGTTTCCTTGAATGACTATTTTTTTTTTTTTTTTAATTTTATTTTAAGCAAATCCGCTAGACAGGTGCTTAGAGCTAGTTTTTATTAATAAATAAACGGAAAAGAGTCAAATATAGCCCTGAACTATCAGAAAAGGATTAAATATACCTTTCATTATACTTTGGATCTAAATATACCCTTTCCGTTATATTTTGAGTCCAAATATACCCCTCTGTTATATTTTGAGTTCAAATATACCTCTCTGTTATATTTTGGGTTCAAATATACCTTTTTTCCGTTAAAATTGTCTAAGGTGGACATTATATCTGAAGTGACACTGACAATTCGGTGAGGTGGACACCACGTGACATGCCACCTCACCGCTCAACTCATTTACTCCTCTCTTCCTCTTCTTTTTTCACCACTAACATCTCTCATCATTAGCACCACCACACGATCATTAGCACCACCACACTTGCTAATAACTATAAATGTAAGGGACTAGATCGCCTTCCCCTACACCAAAATCTTCACTTAATTAGAGGGGCCATGTGCATCATTTCATGTGATAAACATAATCATTGCTGCAACAAATTAAAAGTTGCTGATTTTAATTGATGAGATCTGGGGGGGCTACCACACCCATAATTCTTTTTTCAAATTTCTAATCCAGATAGCTCTTTCGGTGACTTCTAAAGGACAAGTAATTGTAAAATCCAGCTAGATATACGTACATTTCACTTTTTTGCCTTCGTATTAGGCTGTCATAAATAATCTTAGATCGATATCGAAGTAAGCTGTCATAAATAATACTTTTTTTGTCCCAAAAAGATTTTTTTTTTTTATTTGGCACAAAATTTAAAAAATAAAAAAAGACCAAAATAAGCTTTAAATATTTGTGTAGCTGTAAATCATCTCGTAAAATTAAATTATTTTTAAATATAAAAAAGTGACAATCTTTTTTAGACAGAAGGAGTATTAAATCAATATCGAAGTAAAACCTTTTTTTTTTTTTAATGTCATGTAAGATCTAGATATGACATTAATTATTAGGAAAAGATGACCCTTGTTTTCCTACTGATAAAGGCAGAATATTGTGTGTTGTGTGTCCATTACTATGTCATGCATAGTAATGGTTATGACAGATAATGGATATGGTGGTGTGGTGGCGCTAATGGTGGAAAAAGCTATGGAGGGAAGGAGGGGAGGAGATGGTAGTGGTGGAAGAAGAAGAGGAAGAGAGGAGTAAATGGGTTGGGTGGTGAGGTGGCATGCCATGTGGTGTCCACCTCACCGAGCTGTCAGTGCCACGTCAGATCCCATGTGTCACGACCCAACCCCGTAGGCCGTGACTAATGCCCGAGCTGGGCACCCAAACACATTCATTTACCAGAATCGCATACGGATCACTTATACATATACAAATATCGGACGTCGTCTCGGTCGTCGCAAACACAAATATATATATATATATATATATATATATATATATATATATATATATATATATCACACAAATCAGCAAGGGGTAAATACGGCGCAACGTCCCAAAACATATACACTGTAGGCCGACAAGGCTGCCACGGCGAATAGGATCGCCCAGAACATAAAACATACGAACACACCTGTACAATAATAAGCGACCATATATGTCCACGTACACTCTAAACGAACAACAGAATCATATGACGGGACGGGCCCCGTCGTACCCCCCGAACAAATATATACATATGCAACGGAAGAATATATACCAAAATATGAGGCTACGGAACAAGGGGCACTCTGAACAATGCAGAATAGGTGTCCCTGGCCTACGGATCACCGAAATGGGCGTCTATACCTGCGGGCACGAAACGCGACCCCCCCCGGAAAGGGGGGTCGATGCGAATATGTACTGAGTATGCAAGGCAAGAAAATACAGTAAACAGAATCATAATCGAACAGAAGTACAGAAAATAAGTATAATATCCAAAATACCAAAACGTTTGTTGCACCCTATTTTAACCGAGGCTAAACAAAGCACAACTTATGGAGCTCTGAAATAGTTAATTATGTACAGAGTCGCCACCTAGCATTTAAGGTATACTAGGGTACCTATAAATTATTAATATATGCAGCTTAACATGATCTACGAAAATAAGTGAGATTCTAGGTAAGGGTTCAAAATTATTAGAAGTGGAAGGTGTTAGGCATCCTTCGAATCCACAAATGTGGTTTTAACCATTTGGACAATTTAACTATACGAGGGATGTGTAAAAAAAAAAGGGGGCTTGATTATTATTTACAAAAAAAAGATTAATGGAATTTAGACTAAAGAATAACTAATATGACTATTCACGTAATAAAGGGTGTAAGTATTTACATATGTAGAAAATACGTATACATGATTATTTACGAGTGAACAAAGTGCACAATTATAGTGACTAACAATTTTGGCTTTACATGAATATATCATAAGGTATTTACTTAACAATGAACGATTTACCTTTGAATAAAAAAAAAGAAAGATTCAAAACATATGTGATATAATAATTATTTAAAAAAAAAGTTATCTACAACTTAGGAGCTTGTGTGAAAAAGGTATAAGGAATGGACATGAAATTATTTTGCACTCAAGGTGAGTTAACTAATTTAACTAACTAGGTATGTACGCCTAATCAATTAATTATGAGAGTACATTCTAAAGCCTAAATATTGAGGAAAATCACCTTATTTATTTACTTAAGTGTGCTAAGCTATTGAATTAAAACTCTAGCGAAACATGATAACTATAAGAATATTAGCTACGAAAAATAATAAACCAACATGCCTAATATTAATTTATCTAAAACACATAAAATTTAAATCACTTAAACGGATCATACAAATACCATCAACCCGCACCCTAGAAAAGTAAAGTTTCACTATATTTTATGCTTGTAAGAATGTAAACAAAATATAAACGACTCTCCCAAATTTAAGAAGCTATTTGAACTTCTTTTGAGTGTCATCTTCAAAAAAGGTAACTCGGATACTGCATGAGACTTAATAAAAATGTTAGTAAGAAAATAAATAACTATCGGATGAATAAAGAAATAATGAATAAACTTAAAATATAAAAAAACCCGTCTTTGTACATGGAAGGCCTTGAAATCAACGGAAATTTCTTCATCTACCAATATAGCATCCGTTCATATCGATGTTCTTTTTGCCAAGTATAGCAATACGTTTATTTTTAGCAACATAAACAACAACATATAAGATAAACAACTTTTGTGATCATTTTTTTTCTACAGGGCAATGGCTCAATTATGAGCAAAACAACACTTATTCTTTCCAAACTATAAAATGCCTCAAATCAGCGATGTTATAACAACAAACAGTAGCAATAAATAGCCACAGCAAGCAACTGTTTGATAGCAGAATAATGTGAAACAAAAAACAGAGCAGCAACAAATAAATTGAAACAAGCACACGTCGCGCGAAAAAGCCAAAAACAGTGACAATATGCAGCAACAACAAGAAGCAAGACGGAGATTCTCCGGCAGCATAGAAGCCACCGGAAAATGCCCAAAAACAGCCAAACAATGGCAGCAACAACACCCATAAAAATCGTGTAAGAAATCAGTCCAAAAAACATAAAACAAATAGATACACATACAATAATATATGAAAAATAATAATAATAATAATAAAAATAAAAACGCATAACAGTGGGATTGTTGGAGAAGACGAAATGGGTTGTTCAGTGGTGGCGTTATTGGTTGCTCCGGCGACGTGAGTTCGCCGGAGAAGATGGTGGAGAGACGGCTCACCGAAGTTGGCAGTGGAGTTGTGGTGGTTGTCGGTTCTTGCTCTAAGCATCCGCCGGAGCTAAAGAAGACGAAGATGGGGAGATGAATACACGGAAAATGGGAAGGGCGGTGTTGTCGTTGTGATGTTGGGGTGTTAAGTTCGTGGGGATAAGGTAGAGTTCACGGAGCTCGGGCTGTATAAACGTGGAAAAGTGGCGGCGTTTGAGAGAGGAGTGAGGAGAGGGAAATGTTTAGGGTTTTGTTTTTTTTTAGAAGAGAGAGGGAGAAGCAAAAATCTGAAAAATTAAGTATCTGTGTGTGTAATAATGAGAGGAGAGAATTTGAGGGAAAGATGGGGAGAAATAGTCAAAAAGGGTAGGAGACATGTGGGAGGGCTAGTTGCAGAGAAAAGGGGAAAGGAATAAAAATCTGAAAATGAGATGTGTTGTCTGTGTAAGTGTGTGTGTGTAATAATGAAGGAGAGATCCCCGTTTTTTAGGGGAAAGAATGGGAGAAAGTCAAAAGTTAGAAAACACATGGGGTCATGCAGAGAAAGGGGAGGAATAAAATCTGAAAAAAAAATGAGAGGGGGGGGAACGAATGGGGAGACAAGTCTAAGATTTAGAATATGTCTTCCCATTTTGCGGAAGTAATGCGATGTAATCATATGCTAATTTACGCAAGATAAATTAAATATTCTTTTTTAGTTTTGTATGTGATAAACTATTTCGATTTTTATGTGTTGATCGATAGTATTAAAATATAACTAATATACATATAAAAATGAGAGTATTAATATACAATTAGAAAAAATGCGAATAAAAAATGTGATTGATTTTTATAATGTGCTGTAAAGAAATAAAAAATAATTATTTACTAAGATATAATTGCTTGTGTTATCATTATCTGTACAAATGACTCTGAAAAAATAATAATTATTTAAATTAATTCAAATGACGATAAATTGATAAAAATCCTAATATTGGCATAAATAAGGATAAGTATTAATTCAAAAAAATCAGGGACTCCGTTAACCCTCTTATTTTGCGTGTTAAAGGAGTCCACATGACCATAACGACCGTTAGGACTGGTCTGTCCATTGGACTGCTTTACCACACAATATTATTGCATTAAATATACTTTCGTCACTTTCCTCTTTTTTTGGGCAATTTAGTTTTTGGACTCTCTTCAGTTTCATAATTTTCTTTTCTTCTTCGTAATTTTAATGTTACTCAAAATCTTTTTCTATATAATTCATTTTTCGTGATTGAAAATAAAATGTTGTGGCTTGTGTTGCATCGGAGGAGGAGGACATGACCGAGAGATAAGCTTGTCCTTAATTATTTAATTATATGCTCAACGACGAATAAATTTAGAGAGCTGTTCTTACAAAACTTACCTTCGTAAAAATTATTTTGTTGGACATATTAATTTTAGTTCATTTACTTGAAACAACTTCTTCTTTTTTCAATCTTTGGGCATATTGTATCGAAAACCGTTACATTTTGTTGGATAAAAGAAATTAAATTTTATGGAGTAATAGTTACTACTACTTGCATGGGAAGTAATAATCTTGTAATGTTTTTTTTTTTCAAATTCATTCACCTTTTTAGTTTTTTATTTTCTGCATATGAGTTTTGGATACTGTCGGATTCAATTAGTTTTTTTCAATTGAGTTCGTATTTATTAGATTAAAAATAATAAACTAAAAAATTATTACTCATTGGCTGTTGTATTTATTAGGTCCCTTAAAATGAAGAGGAAGACATCTATTCGAGGGAAGGGTTAACTCTGTTTCTTTATTATTTCCTTAAAAATAAAAGATTATTCACCAAAGAAGTTGTATTTGTTAGGTCCTTTACAATGAAAAGGAAGACATCTTGGCGAGGGAAGGGTTGATTATGTTTCTGTATTATTTCCCAAAAAATAAATTATTATTTTTCAGAGAAAAGGATCGTATATTTTGGGGAAATGGTTGATTTTGTTTCTTTCATATTTTAATCTGGGTATGGATTTTAGGTCAGGTCAGTTCTTCTTAATTATATTTGTACTTATTAGATTAATAATAAAAGAGTTAAAAGGTATTGTTCATCGGAAGTTGGACTTTTCGGTATGTGTAATTTTATATTAGTAGGTTCAAAATTTTGTGATTATTGTGTTAGAAACAAACTTAAGCGTCTTTGGTAAAAAAATTGACAAACATGTAACCATCTATGAAATTTACTCAAATTATGAACCTTGGCCATTAATAGACCTCTAGATCTCATGTATCCGTTACAGAATTCGCCTTGAAAAAGTGTTACCCCATTTATTTCTTATACTGCCTACGGTACAAAATAATTGAGGAATTAACATCTAAAAGTTGGTCCAAAATAATTGAGATTTCAGTTTATCAAAAGGTATTTTATTCCTTTTTCCAAATTTACACGTGACACATTCTTAACTCAATGAACAAATTAAATTTAATGCTTCTTATAGTTTCAAAGCCCCTCTCAATTAAGGTTATTTTGATCAATATACCTATTAATTTTTAGGAGTAAGTGAATTCTTTTAATCTATGTGCTAAAGTATAAAACCTCAATTATTTTGAACCAGAAGGAGTATGTTGTATTTTCTCCTCCATAGGATGTAAGTATATTTGGTTGTTCTTGAGTTTTCTTCTTCATTGAAAGGTCAGATCAACCTACATATGTGATGTGCCGCGTAATTTTGGCACATGTGACACTTTTAGCGAAGAGTTTTACTTGTTTTCAAGCTAGTTCGTGTCGTTTTTATGTGGTTTTTGTTGTATTTCAGGTATTAAGTGTTTTGATGGCAAAAGTTGGAGAAGTTTGTGAAAACGCAGAAAGAAGTGGAGAAAATAACAAGTCAACGAAAAGGCGGTTTGACGAACCAATTAGACGGACCGCGGAACTTTACGCGAACGTCAAAATGTCTGCCCGAAGCTTTCCACGATGGCGCCGGTTCACAGAAGAGCAATCCTGCGGACCAATCATACGGACCGCAAAACATTTGACGGTCCGTCAAAGAGGTAGCGTAGAAAAGTGCAGAAGACTGTTTGACAGTCGAAGGGCAGAAATTTGGCGGAGCGCAAAAGTGTTTTACGGTTTGCAGAATGAGCCCGACAGGCAGTTTTGACTTTTTACTTGTCACGACTTAGACTCTTATAAATACCTGATATAGGTTTCTTGTAGGACACAAAATTCACCAGATTTCAGTTTTATTTCCTTAGTATTGAATACTCATAGTTTTTGAAGTCTTTTGGGATTACAAACAATTGCAATTAATTTCTCTTCAATTCTAATCAATCATTCGTAAGCATTATGATTTCAATTATTTCTTATTGTTCTTCTTCTTCTTCTTCTTCTATGAGTAGCTAAATTTCTTTACTAAGGTTGTGAACCCAATGATAGGTGTTTTGTGATTGAGGATTGTGATTGATATATGCATAATGGATTGTTAGGGTTTATTTGTTCTTCGTTTTCATCATATAGTTAGTGGTTGCAAACATTAGCTAACGACATAAACATTGGTTTATTTGAAAAAATAACATTGGTTTATTTGAACAAATAACAAGAACTCAAGGCTTTAAACCTTGTTTAATAAATTCACTTAGGAATAAGAAGAATTTACCTGGCATAATTTACCGTTCTTCATTCATACTTTCTTATATGTGGAAAAAGTATAGAAAGAAATAATCTTTTCTTATTGGAAAATAGTCTAAATTCATGTACAGGTTAAGTGCATCCATACAAACGATCCATTAGAAGTATATCAAGATCGATACCCATGATCATATACTTTATCTGACGGGGACACAACCTTAGTTCTTTTTACCCATATATTTATAATTTTAAATTTCTAGTCACTTTCAATTAGTCCACAAACCAAAACAACTATAAAATCCCTTTTTTTAGGAATACATCAGGACCGCAAGATTAGTATAATATTTATTTAGTAAACTTTTCACACCATATTCTCTGTGGGATTCAATCCCAACCTTGTTGGGTTACTATATTTGACATCATCTGCTTTACGCTATTAAAAAGTGTAATTTGAGCGTATCAAATATGATCTAATTGTCACGCCGAATAAAGTGGACAAAAATCCATAGAAACTCAAGATCAAATATCAATAGAGAAAAAAGACCGTTGATTTCTATCTATCTATCTATGTATAAATTTTTTGAAGGATTGAGTTACTAGATATTTTTTGATAGCATATACTTACCAAGTTAATTGACTTGCATACAAATTGACATTATATTTCCAACCAGCACATATGAGAAATGTTTAAAATATGTCAAAATAGTTATATGGCTATAAAACTTTTTAAACTTATATAATATTTGTGTGCTTTGAAAAAATTTCATTAAGGTCAAAATATATTTTTAAATAAACTTGTATTTGAAATATAAAAATAGATTACAGTTTTTAGCGACTGAAAATGGGCAATTTGTAGGGTTGCCCCTTCGCTCGGGGGTGGTCTTTAATTTTTATTCCTCAAATTGGTAGTCTTTAACTTTTGCTCTTTGCTAAAAAAAATTTAGTTTCGGATTCGAACCCCCTCAATTAAAAATTTTTTTAAAAATCGAAAGGTAGAGTTTTTCTTTTGTCTTTCTTAAAAAAAATTTTTTTTTTATTTAGTTAGTGATATATATATATATATATATAAACTTAAATATAACACCAATTTGAAGGAAAAAATTAAAGATCACCCCAAATGAAGGGTAATCCGCGCAAAAAAATGAAAATGAAATACGTATAATAAATCAAACACATGGCGTAAAAAAGAAAGTTTACGTCACTTTAGTTCTACTACTACTAGTAGTCTGTTCTTTCTTATTCTTTTCACGCGTCATTTCTGACTGTACAAACCAAGAAGTCCATACCCTCTGCAACCTCTCAAATCGCCGCCTAAATCCATCGCTGCCACTAACCATCTGACTACGCCGACTATTCCGTCTCTTTTCCTGTCCCAAGGAGCTATCACTTCTCTGCCATGAAATGGACAATTCAGGCTAGAGGATCAGCTCCAAAGCTCAGTTGGCTAAGTATGGAGTTTTTATAATAGAGATCTCAGGATAAAAAATTTCTGTTACCTAATGCGCGTTATCTCTCCTGTGTAATTTATGAACTTTTATACAAGAGCTAAGTTTATCCTTTGCATACCCAAAAAATAGCGACTGTGAATTTCAACGTCATAAAAAAAAAAATCAGCTCCAAAGATCAAACTTATAAATGCACTAAGGGATCTTTTAGTAGGATATAATAGCATTTTAAATGCACTAAGTAGGATATAATAGCGAAAATAATGGTTGTACTATACTCCCTCCGTTTCAAAAAGATTGTCTTAATTTGCCTTGAAATAAATTTAAGAAATAAAGAATTTTTTTTGAAATGTGTGGTCTAAAAATAGCCTTAGATATTTGTGTGATTGTAAATCATCTCATAAAGTTAAATTACTTCTAAATATAGAAAGGTTCTAATCTTTTTAAAATAGATTAAAAAAAAAAAAAGATAATCTTTTGGAGACGGAAGGAGTATTAGTTTTGTTATTGCTAATCTCTTGTTTGTTACACTTTTTCAATTATGTATAACTACAATTTATTTGGTATTATCCCGTGCTTTACTAATATTCAATGGTGTATGTAAGATTTTTCGTAAGTGGTGTCACATTTTAAAATTGAGAACAAATAAATAAAACAATTAATTTCATATTAAAAAACAAAATATAAATAAAATACTACAACTCTATCCATGAATTTTTTTTTTTTTGAAATGTATTCAAGATAATCTCAATATAAATAGTACTAAACACTTTTTTAATATAGGGCACCAAGCTATCACTAGACAATTTATTATTCTTTTTCTTTCATAAATTGTTCTTAATTAATGTCATTTTCGAGAAAAAAAAGTGAAGAAAAAAGAAGTAGCATAACACCGTGAAGAAAAATGAATATTTGATAATATATAAGAGGTTAGTTCACTTATGCTGTTTGTTATGAGAAGCTCATATATTATCAGTACTTATTTTTCTGCTTTTATCCCATCACTCAATGCCTTCATTATGCATTATGATACTACTTGTGCAAATATGCATTGAGTGATGGGATAAAAGGTCCATATATCATAATGAAGGCATTGAGTGGTGGGATAAAAGGCTATCCATACACAATTTTTCATAGGGTTGTCTTTTTTCATCTATTTGATAGCGTCTATTAATGTTGGGAGTGACCGGAAATGCCAATGGACCATCGGGTGATTTGCATGAACAGGTTCATTTAAGGTGGTTGATTAAATTTTGTCCTCGTTTAAACATTGGGTGATTAGCACCAGCTTGCACTACAAACAAATCGGTAATTTATAGAGATTGAAAATTGTAATTCGCAGAGATTGTAAATTACAATTCACAAAGATTTTTAGCCTTTACTAATTGCTAAAAGAAGCTAAAACCTCCGCAAATTGTATCTTTCAACCTCCTCAAATTACCCATTTTTTTTTTAGTGAATTATTTCTATGATTGTTGGAAACTTGATCTGTACTTATATGTATCCTCCTCGCAACATTTACGTACCATCACCCGTCCAACTTTAGTAGCCGTTTGGCCATAAAAATTATTCACTTTTTTTCGAAATTTTTTTTCACCTTTTTTACTTTTAGACATTTGACCATAAATATTCGGAATACAACTCCGGAATATCAAAAACAATAAAAACTTATTTTTCAAAAAAATTTCACTTTTTTAATCTTTTTTACAATACATTTCACTAAAAACTACAATTTTAAAAATTATGACCAAACACAACTCCAAATTCAAAAATTCCAAAAAAATAAATTCATTTTTGGTATTTATAGCCAAACGGCACCTTAAGATTTTACTTCTTATGGCTCAAATTGGATATCTACATTTTCTTTAATTGTACTAGAATGTTGATCCCTATATTACGAAAGAAAAATAATGCATCTCATTTATATATAAGCACAATATCATAAAATTCGAAATGAGGACTATTCGAAAACGTATAATACGACATTCAAGGCTAAACACAATAACAAGCTACATGATCAGCATATGTAACAATTTAGCGATGAAATTTGAACATAAAGAGAATGATTAAGTGACATTCATATCACTGTGGTAAATCAAAAGTTTCTTGAAATCAAAATCAGTGTAAGTCAAAAATCCTTCCTTGTCTAGGAAGAGATATCCACTTGCCATTAGACCATTCTTGATGAAACCTCAACACATCAGGAGGATATGCAATGTTATCCGCAGTTGTAGGGAAGTAGACATAGTATTCTTGTCCAATTTTTCCACTAATAAATCCGAACCACCAGCCATCGTTGGCAAATACATCAACCATGTCGTACATACGGAAGTTATTTTCCGACATTATTTCATGTTGATCAGGTTGCACAGGGCGGACCTCAGCAGCAGTGACAATACACTCTAGCGGCGCAGACTCATCATCAGTCAACAGAGTTTTGTACTTGACTTTGTAATGATAATCGCCAAGGCAAGAAATAATAGTTGCAGTATAATAGGAACCTATGAAGCCATATTCTTGACTTGCTACTTCAACTTCATCACCCTTTTGGAAAACTTTTGTTGTTTGTTGTTTCTTGAATGCTATTGCTTTTATTGCCTTTGACATCATCGCCATTCTTGATTCGTGGTGTTGCTCTAAATTATTTGTTGTTACTTTGATTGGGGCCATTTCGAGAGTGATAATGAAGATTGATTCAATTGAATGAAAAGTGAGAAACTATGAGGCTTTTGCTAGTGAATTTATAGGAAGAGTTTGGTTTCCTTCTGTGACTGGGAATGGGAATTGTTTTCCTGTTTTCTTGAATGACTAGGAATAGGAAGCTTCAGATTTCTTTTTCTCATTGGTTCATATATTTTACTTTCCTAATTTATTAGGGACTTGAACTATGGCAAGTGGGCAAGGATCCGGCTCTCCATTTGGTCCAGTTGCCCTCTTGATATTTGACACCTGTCACTGACTAAATCTAATGACAAGTAATTATTCTATCACATGGACCTTCATTCATACAAATTAACCCAGCTATCTCCCTTTCTCCTTTCCCTCCCATGTCCCAATTTGCATTTTAAAGCACGATAATTACATGGGTGAGATTCTTGTTATTACTGTTGGGATATATACTATTAACTATGTATTTAAATATAATATTTATTATAGAATAATTATTTATTTATTGTTTAATAAAGATTTAAATAGATCATGTATTAGTATGTGTGTCCTTTACTTATATAATAGATGATTTAGTGTATAGAGTTTAGCTTATACATGGAAGATTAAATCATCAGTTCTTATAAGTATAAAATTTATGTTCACAATCTAAGATGAAAATTGGATAAAGTCATCGGTATGATTATAGCACAAGATTATTATAATGTATCTTCATTATGAGAACGGTATAGTTCCGTCTTCCTGTGCTAGTACATTTTGTATGTATTGAACGGACCAAATAGAGATAAGTGTTTTTGTACTGAATATATAAAATAAATTCTCTCGTTCATTAAATGTACTTATACTCTTAATCTTGATATCATTATTATGATCAATGTGATTTGTTCATTATTTTAATTTATTAAAAGGTACGACTCAATTGCGCATCTATGTATTCTTGGTAAATTAGATAATAGTAAAATACATTTGTGAAATAATAATTAATTGATAGAATCCATGTCTCGGCTTTGAGATTGATGATACCCCTTTATGAATGCTTATAAGTCTCATGTGAAAACCCTGCAGGTGAATTTTGTATCCGTCACATGATATAAGTTAAGCGGAATACAAAAGTTTCAATTAGTCAATGAATTAAATTGTCAGTAATTTAATTTAATTGATTGGTATCTGTAATATTAGCATGGGGAGTTAAATAAGATTTAATAAAAGATTTCGAAATTGAATTAAGGAGTGCAGTTACGATTTTTTAGTGGAATAATTCATAATTTATTATGGTAGGATTAATTCAGATTTTTTGAATTAATTTCATAATAATAAGTCTCGTTAATTAAATTCTGTGGTCCCTATTGTGCCCGAATAATAAAGAATTAAATGGAATATTATTTCTTGATGGAAAATAAAGACCCAACAGGTTTTGAAAAATGGTGAAAACCCTAAACCTGTAGTTATAAAATAGGGGTCTTATTCCATAAGGAGGCTAAGGGTTTTATAAGTTTCTACACTTTTTTCATAGAAATTCGCCCACACGAATTTCACAAATTCTGGTATTATTCGGGTTACACAGCAGAAGACTGTGGAACTGAAGGATGACGATCTCGTGGATGGTGTGTGTTCGTGGTTGAAGATTCGATTCTTGGTCGCGGTCACGCTTCAAGAGATAAGTATCAATTTTATGTTTGATTAATATCTTGATTATGTTGTCTATATTACATGCAAATTCGATTCTAGCTATTTGCTTCCACTGCATATGCCTGTATTCCATCCGTTGCAACTTGCAACATAGATGCGCGGAACAAAGTGAGCCACTATATAATCACTATATGCCAGTTTTATTTTATTGTGGTGGAGAAGAATCTTAATTTTATTGAAGAGATAGAAACTTTAATTTTTAGAATGACAAAAAAATTGTTTTCAAATATATTGCTGAGAAGTAGTTTTATTTTCGGAATTAAATGGGCTATAGTTTTCGTTGAACTTTGCTGCTTTTTCCACGACCGTTCTATAAATATGTACTGCAAGTAATTATTAAGCTCTTTCATCTTTTTGATTCAATTCATAATAATCCCGCAACTGAATCTTTCCAATCTCACAAATCATTGTTCACTGGATAAGTTGGGAGGGAAAGGAGAAAGGGGGCTAGCAGCTGGGATTGTTTGTGTGAGTGAAGGTCCACGTGATGGAATAATTATTTGCCATTAGACTTATAAAATGATAGTTGTCAAAAATCAAGAAGGCAACTGGACCAAATGGAGAGAAGGCTCACTGACCCGGCAAGGGGGGAGGAACAAAATACCGCTAAGTGCCTTTCTTTAATATGCCTGATTAAATATGGAAAGCTACTCGAAAATCTAGTAGCAGGACTGTACTGGAAGGGCAAAAACTGTGTCAAAAAATAAAGCTAAGCAGTGCAATAATAGGAGTTATTCTTAATATAAGTAGAGCTCATTCGATTTTGTATAAATTTGTGAATAAACTAACGATTTGGTATAGAAAACTTCTTTCAGAAAAAAATTCAAAAACTAAAACCAAAGATAGTTTTTTAAAATATATTTTAGTTTTGAAAAATCAAGTCTAAATGTTTTGTCGAAACCATGAGGCATGAGCAATCAAAAAGCATGTTTTTATATGAATTTAATATATTTTGTACGCAATTATCTTGAGCTAAAACTTTATTTGATACAGAATAATTTTGATGTTTGAATCCTAATTTATATATCATACATAAATGAGATTAATTGCACAATTCTTAAGTTATGCTGATTGTCAGGATTTTGGCCACGATTAATGACGGATTGCAAGATTTTGATCCACAAGTGTTGAAAGATCCTGACGTTTAGTTGATTACGATAACTTGTTGCTAAGACAAGTCTTTCCTAATATCAAGTAAGAATTTTATTCTCGTTTATGAGAAAGAAGTTATTTTCTTGACGATAATCGTAACTTAGTAAGACAAGACTTGGGTAATATCAAAATAAAAAATCATGACGACTCGCCAAGATTTTGCTTACGATTCTTGTGTTATTATATTTGGAACTTTTTTTAACAAGGCTAAAATTTAAATGATGGCACCCGAAAATCCTATTTGTGAAAGAGTTAACTACGTATATATACATCTTAAGGAAAACGTAACGATAGTTTTATATTTACAAAACATAACATTACAAATCCTATACAAAACATGTTTTTTGTTTTAAATATATATATATATATATATATATATATATATATTTTATATTTTTTTTATTTTTTAAAAAATTATTGTTTTAAAAAAAAATTAAAAAAATTATTTTTTAAATATTTTATTCGCTCAAAATTTATGTGAAAGTATTATGAAATGTGTACATCGCTCAAAAATTTATGTATGAAAGTTATATGAAATGTGTATATCGCTTAAAATTTCGCTCATATTTTCGTATATAAAGTTCATGTTAGATTTCTGTAAAATTAATACAACTACAACAACATTGTATACAACTTTGATACAACATTCAAGACTTAAAATAATCGCTCAAATTTTTGTGTATGAAATGTGTATATCTTGCTCAAGGCTTAAAAAGTTCGCTCAAATTTTATGTATGAAGAACGTATGAAATGTATATATCTCGATCAAGGCTTAAACATTACGCTCAAAATTTTATGCATAAGAATGGTATGAAATGTGTATATCTCGCTCAAGACTTAGAATTTAATTCACATTTTTCGTATATAAAGTTCATATTAGGTTTCTGGAAAATTAATACAACTACAACAATATTGTAACAACTTTCATACAATATTCAAGGCTTAAAGTTTTCGTTGTTTTCGCTCACAATTTTTGTGTATGAAAATTATATTAAAAATTTCGCTCACATATACACATTTCATACATGTTTCATACAAATTTTCATACACAAAAAAAAGTTGAGCTAATTTTTTAAGCCTTTGAGCAAATTTTAAAAAATATAAAAATTATTTTAAAAAAAAATTAAAATATATTTTTTTTAAAAAATATTTTAAAAAAAATATATTTTCTTGAAAAAAAAATAAAAAAACGAAAAATATATGAAAATCAGTCATGTTTCGTAATATATCATTATGTTTTGTAAATAAGGAAAACTATCGTCACGCTTTGTAAATATTTCTCCTTAACATGTATATATATGTAGTTTTCCCTTTGTGAAAATCATCCTAAAGTTAATAGGAATTAGTAAAACTTACACAAATAACTACTTTTTAATAGTTTCTAACAAGTTATAGTTACAAGTTGAAGATTTACAATTCGTAGCTGTTTTTGGCTGTATTTCAGTTGTATCTCACGTTTTTGAAATACAATGAAATACAACGAAATACAGCGAAATACAGCGCGGCTGTTGAGTAAAAAAAAGGCTATATTTATGGCAATAAAAATCTTTTTCAAATTATATGGTAATTTGTATTAATGGTTCCATGATTCACGCAAACCTCATGAGGTTCCATTACGGTAACGTCTCTATCAAAATCACTCCATTCAAAAGTTTTTTGCTGGTTTTTGTTGTATTCGGTTGTATTTTGCATTTTTGAAATACACAAAAATACAAAATTTGGCAGAGTAAAAATAGGTTGTATTTATGGAACATATTCTCTTCTTTCATTTTAAATGGTAAGTCAAATTAAATCAACCATGTATCACGCATAACGACTGAAGTTCCATAACAACCCACGTTTCTCTCTCCAAATTACTCCATTCCAAACTTTTAAAAATACTTCCAAATACAGAAAAATATACACTGGAATACAATGAAATATGATTGATTGTTTAAGAAATATAAAATTGTAGTATGCGTATATACAATGGAATACAATGAAATGTATCAGAAACTGTTTCGTAAATTAGAAATACATTGAAATATAGCGAAATATACTTAAATAATACACTGAAATATACTGAAACAGTACATTGAAATACACTAAAAAAATGACGAATATACATTTCCTCCTTCGAAATACAAAGCGAATACAAAAAAAAATACATTATAACAAAAAAAAAAAATACAACCACCACAACCACAAACCCTACCGAACCACCACAACAACTGGAAAAACCCTCCTCCTTCCTCCACCCCCTTTCTTCCGATCCACCATCCTGCTCCACTTCAAAAACCCTACCGAACCACCATAACAAACTGGAAAAAACCTCCTCCTTCCTCCGCCGCCTTTCTTCGATTCACCACTGTCCTCTTCCACTCCAAAAATCATACCGAACCACCACCAAAAACGATTAATACATGAAGCATATGGAGTTCAGATCTGAAGAACTAGAACCTTTAATTTTTTTTCGAGTTCGAGACGGAGATGGTAGTAATAGTGGTGGTGGTGGTGTTGACGGCGGCGTGGGTGGTGTAGATAGAGAAGGGAGGGAGGGGTACGTGAGGGGAAGGAGAAGAGAGGCCGGAGATAGAGAAAGGGAGGGAGAGAGGCGGCAGTGAGGGGAAGGGGAGAGAGGAGAGAGAATTTTTTTTAGGGTTTAGAGAAGATGATAAATTTTAAATGTGTAGTGAGGGAGAATAGAGAGGTACATGTATTTCAAAAGTTACTAGACCAGTTATGAAATGTAATTTTGGAAAAATAAAGCTACAAAAATTAAATAAAAAATAAGGTAGTTATTATTCATAAATAAGTCTTAGAGGTAGTTATGGCAAGTAAATTGTAAATACTCTAGGCCGATTAAGGGGCTTGTTTAGATGGGTTAAATGCGCTGGAATTTGGGCCGAGCAGGCCCCACTTGACAGATTTAGCCATGGACCGAATGAGTCGGCCCAGGATTGTGGCTGGCCTAACAACGGTAGACTTGCCTTAGCTAACCTTCATACAAAAAATTGTGTCCTCCATATGGACGGGTCTTTAATTTATTTTTCCCTCAAATGGCTGGTCTTTAAATTTTGTCCTTACTTTTCATTTAATGAAAATTTGTGAGGCAATATCCTTATACATTGATCTATGATATCAGAGATTCTGGATTCAAACCCCAGCAGAGTAAAAAACAAAATCGCAAGCCAACATTTTCATAGAAACTATGCCTATTCGGGTTTAAGTTATGCCTTAAGGCATAGTTCTGTAATAGCTTGGCCGAATAGGCATAGTTTGATATGAAACCTTACCTTGCGATTTTTTTTTTTTTTAGGGTTCGAACCCAGAATCTCATGGGTATTTTCGGCCACTTTTGTATTATTTAAAGTAACGAACTGCAAAAATTAAAGACCAGCGATTTGAGGGAGAAAAATTAAAGACCACCCCAAAATAAGGGCATTCGTGCGAATGACCCAGTTTCATAAAGGAACGGAAAAAGAAATGAAAAAAATGATCAAAATGGTCCTTAACGTATGGGGGTTGAATTTTGGTCCTTGATGTATATCACTTAATTGAAATAGTCCTCCATTTATGCAAGATGTGATAGTCTCTGATCCTAAACCCTAAAATTTAATGGTTCTCTGATGGGGTTTAGGATCAAAACGATCACATTTTACATAAATGAAGGACTATTTCGATTAACTGGTATATATCAAGGACCAAAATAGTTCAACCCCATACATTAAGGATCATTTTGATCATTTTCTCAGAAAGAAATCAACATTTTGCGACCTTTGGGAGAAGGAGGAGAAGAAGTTTTTAGAAACATTTAATGGATGGATCCAACATGTGAGTTGTGGCCCCTAGCTTTAGACAAAACACACTTCAGGTTTAGGCTTAGGAGCCTGATGAGATACTACACGTATTTTAATATCGGTACAATCTGTAAAACGACTTTTTAATGATTAGCATATACTATCCAGCAACCAAATTCACCAAAAACGTGAGTCATGGGGGATGGGGGATTTGCCAATTCCAAGTCGTATGCACGCAAGCGTATCTATGCAAGTTGCAATGCAAATCTAATAGTAAGACACCTCCAGCTACATGTTGTGTCAATAATTGCATTTCTTATTCTTCTTTTTAAGTGATAACGGCACTAACCATTCATATTTTAGGACACACTTGAAAGAAGTAGACAAGAGAGATGATTTGTCTGCACTGATAGGGATATGGTTATGGATTTCTCACTTGGGATGTCAACCAATTAAATTAACTCCCAATATCCCAAAGCTCTGTGCTGGTTTATTGTCACGAATAGTGCTTTTTATGACCCAGCTTTTCTCACTAATGTGTTTGTAGTAGCCATTATCGATATAAAAGAATGTTCGTCATAATTTACACCAAATCAAATCAGCTTATCGTGATTAAATAATTAAATGACGTGAAAATGTAAATCAACTTTTTATGTTATCGAAGTTTATTTGCTAACATACATTATGCATTTACTAATTTAATGTAAACATCGTACTCAATTAGTAGTGTTTTCTTTGCGCATTTACTCATTCTATTCTATATCAAGACCTCACTTCCCACCATCTTCTTCCTTTTATGTTGTGCTTCTTTTTAATTGAAGGGAATTGTCATAGCTCATCTAATAGAATTACTAAGGTCATTTGATTCACTGTAAGATTATTCCAACTATAATTCCGGGAATATCATCTTGAGGTTATAACCCCACTTTTATATGAGAAAGATAATCCAAAGATTTTGTTACAAATTTTATTCTGATTTTAGCTAATAACCTAATAAAATACCGGACAAATTTAATCTTAAATTTTATACTGAGATAACCCCTTATCTCGATAATCAAATGGCCTCTAAGAGTACTGTATGGTTCAGGAATCAACTAGATGGTGTTCCATGTAATATCTTCTCTCCCCTGTGGTTCACAACACACGCCAAAACTTCTAATCAAGCGCCCATCCTGCTAATATCGTTGTTGATATTTTCATTAACTTTTAAACTGTTTTTATAGGCACCTGTCACTAAATAGGATATATATGATATCCTAGTGAATATTAGCAGTAAAATACTACTAGCATAGTTGTCTAGCAAAATCATAATTATTTATTTGAACATCCACTAGCCATGAGGTAGCATAAATTATGCCAGCCAAGGACGATGTGGATTCGTTGAGACGTTGAAACCCATAATCTTTAAAAAAAGAAGGTTGAAGAGAACGGGATAATTGTAGAAAATACATTCCAAGTCAAGTTTTATTGTAGGCCTGCGTTCAACTTCTACTTAATTGATAATTATAACAAAAATAAAAACTCTCAATTGTCTTCTGCTGCTAATCCAAAAGGAATCTCGTCAACAGCATCCATTGTTGTCATTTTTGTCAACTTAAACTAATTAATCTATGTTGTCATTTTAGTACTGTTTTTATGTGAACAATGATTAAGAAAACAAGCTATGTTGTCCTATTAATACTGCATTTGTATTATCAAAGTATGTCCTCTATTCATGTTCGTCGTAGATATCAGCGAGTTTGTTTTCTTTAATATAAGAAAGGAAACAGGATTAAGATTTTCGTCCTCCAATAATATAGTTATTAATCGTGATTGGTTAAGGACAAGCAATATCCATTGCTTAGAAAAGAACGGATTATTATTTTAAAGTTCACACTTTTAAGCACCATCATTGGTCGATAATTTGGGGAAGTTTGGTGTAGCCTAAGCCAATTAACATAAAAAGATCTATTAATTTGTATTTATGTTAATAAAATAAGTGCAAAAATACCAATTGATGCGCTACGTATTAGTTAATTATCTTATTACGATTATGGAATTGACCAATTGGGCTCTCAGTTTTCTCCGTCCATCCAATCACAGACATGGATGAGTCCCTACCCGTACGACATGTACTATTTAAGTAAAACACAATAAGAAATTCAGTTGTTAAAATGTTACCATTTCAAAAATAATGTCATGAGTTCAAATCCCCACTCCTTATAACAACTGTTATCTGGTTTGAGTCTTCCCTGTTCTCCCATAAGTGTGTCTACAATAAGAAAAAAATACACATTAGTTGTTCAGTGTTTCTATGATGTTCCAGTTTCAAATATCTTGCATATGAATGATTAATGGCTATTCACACCATAGTTATTAGGCTCTTTGTACAGCCTAAACTTGTGGTTGGACTAGGATTATCCTGATTTCATGGAAAACTTTAACCATGAAATAATTCAATAGCTAGACGACAATACTCCTCATGCACATCAACAACTTCGTCACAGAAATGGATGAAATTCAGAAGAAAAATTAGTATAGCAGAAAAGTGTTATTCATATCCCTTTACCTATTTTTCTATTTTTTACTCACTCATGCACTGTCCCTGAATAACCCAAGCAAGAAAATAGCTTCTTACTAAACAAGTAGATTCTTGATTCTAGTGCAAAGTTCACCAAGACCAAACAACAGAAACACAAAGGTGGCAACGATCCTTGAATGTTACAAAGTCCTTAATGTGATCAAAAGAATGAGATAACCTCTTTGGTTTTCCATAAGTAAGGAAGTATTAGTTAAAATTTAATAGAAGATCCTAATCCAACTTGCATCATTGCTCACATCACCTCCCTTATGATCTTGGCCTCTCAATAACCGACTAACTATTTTTTCATTAATTGTCTGCTTCAATTTTAATACCTTGTTTAACAATTACTCTCTCTTTATTGGTGTATTATAGAGCCCACCACAGTATCATTTACACTCTCAACATCCAAAGAAAACCTAACATCTGTAGATCTCCCTCCTTTACAAATCAAATCTTCAGCCTCCTTCCCTTTATATAGAGATATACCAACACTTTTATTTAACTTATTAGCTTCCATTATCACTGCTCTCTCTTTCTCTAACCACCCCATCCCGCACCCCCACCCCCCACCCCCACGCCCCAAAAAAAAAAAAAAAATCACATGCACTCTGCTTACATGATAATGTAAAATTCTGATTTTCTTTAGTACTCTTCTGCCCTCTGTTCAAGGTCATGTAGCTAAGTTTAGCAGCAAACACCATCCAATAGAGCAGACTGGATGATGAGAATATGTTAGCTGACTGTGACACAACATTAGCCCCCTCAGCTGAGCTACCAAATGTTACGTACGTCAATTCAACAATAACATTTATAATTCTTCTCTATGCTTCCATTTATCTCATTGTTGTTTTTTTTTTTTTTTTCCTTCTCAATAAGGATATTTGTTAGCTCATGGAATGTTGGAGGCATTGCACCACCCAACGACTTGAACATGGAGGACTTGCTCGATACTCAAAATGACTTGGCTGATATTTATGTTCTCGGGTAACCTTTAACTTTATTATACTGCACTGCACTAATAGATAAGCCGGCCGAAGCACCTGATGGCTGCATTTCGCATATGCTACCGCCCTTGGGGAGTTGGGGGTAAGGAGCCATGCAAATGCATCGCCTTCTTTGCCTATTTCAACAGGGCAGAGGGGGATGGGGCAAATCATAAACTTGGCAGGGAAAGGGAGCTCTTATGCAGGGCTGGGCGGGCAAATCAATTTTTTTTTAACTTCAAAAGCAAGTGTGGGCATAACCTGTTTTCTATGCGAGGCAGAGTGAGTTATAATAGAAGGGGAAAATAATGATAAGTGGGATATGTCGAGACAAGTTAAAACTTTGCGGGGTAAGGCTTCACCCGTCACACCCCACCCCGTTTATAATCTCAAGCCATCTGGTATCAGGTAGCCTAATCAATTAAGTAGTATATGCTGATACTTGCAGTATTTAAGGGTCTACCTTCTACTTTCAAGAACACACAACTCTTGAACAAACTACTTTTATCAGGTTTCAAGAAATTGTACCTCTGAATGCTGGAAGCGTTATAGTGCCAGAGAATACAAATTTATGCATGCAATGGAATTCTCTTATCGGCAAAGCTCTGAACAAGATAGCTGTCAACAACATCACCCTGCAGAAGTCGGAGGAAGAAGAAAGTCAAAAGGTTTACCCACTAAAGAATGGGAGTTCCTTGAAGTTCAATATGGATAATTCAACACAATTTGAATGCATAATTAGCAAGCAAATGGTGGGAATTTTTATCACCATATGGGTGCGATCTCCACTCCTTCCCTATATCAGTCATACAAGTGTCTCCAGTGTAGGCTGTGGTATTTTTGGCTACCTTGGAAACAAGGTACAAAGTTGATATTAGATTTCTATTTCTTGTTCATAATAACACATTTCCTACTAAATAATCAAGAATAGTACTGGCAAATTCAAGGAACAAGCAACAGGAGTTATTTACACACGCTGCCCCCCCCCCCCCCCCCAAAACCCCAAAACCAAAAAAAAAACAGTCCACCCCACCCCCAGGATGTTCACTCCAATAAACAGAAGTGCATATGGCCTATAAATGAAACAAACTGGATAGAAACACAATCATATGTACCTAATGTTCAGTTTACTAATTTTCAGTATTTGATATACAGGGTTCAGTGTCGGTTAGATTTTGCTTGCATGAAACAAGCTTCTGCTTTGTGTGTAGTCATTTGGCTTCGGGAGGAAAAGAAGGAGATGAGAGACAGAGAAATGCAGATGCCTCCCAAATACTATCACGCACAAGATTTTCTTGTGACTCATTTCAGTATTTGCCAAGAAAAATTCTACAGCACGAGTATGTATACCTTTTTACAATATTATTAACAATCTCAAAAAAAAAATCTTTTTCCAGAGGATGAAATTTCCTCATCTTAGGAATTTTCTTCAAAGTTATAGTTGGTGACTCTTGATACAGCATTAGCTGCCAGTCTGCAGATAACAGAGTAAACGGTTTCATTATGCTTCCTAAAGTCAAGAAGCCGACACTATTATTCTGTCCAAGACAATAGCAGTTGATTAATTGATCATAAAAAGAAGCATAATAGATAAATGAGAGAAAGATTGTTAATGCTTATGAAGCCTCATGTCAGCATTTGGGCAAATAATTTTACACTTGCATTTCTTTAGCACAACAAAGAAGACTTCACCTCCTTTTTTTTTAAATTGTTTTTATTACATAGGAGTAGGGGAAGGGGATTACAATGTGGGGAGAAGACTTCACTTCTTACATATTGATTAAGTATTATATATCAACTGGTGAATATATTAAAATATCTTCTAATAACTATAAGCTGGTTTATGTCATACAGTAGGGTGATTTGGCTAGGCGACCTGAACTATAGGATTTACTTACCTGAAGCCACAACAAGATCATTAGTCAACGAAGGGCAGTGGAGCATCTTACTACAAAAGGATCAGGTACTGGAAGCAAAAAAGAATAATTTTTTGAAGTTCCAAAAAGTATCCAAACATATAGTGAGTTTAGTACTCCTAGTATCACCACTATTTTGAAGTTTACATTGAAAACTTGGAAAAAATGAAGCTGAAGGCCGAGCTAAGAGAAGGCTGTATTTTCAAAGGTTGGCAAGAGGAAGAAATTGAGTTTGCACCAACATATAAATATTTTCCAGATTCTGATGAGTATTACGGCTGCAGTCAGAACAGAAAAAGGGGAAAGAGTCGAGCCCCAGCTTGGTAAGCTGTGACAGAACATTAGAACTTTTTTACCTAAAAGCTAATGAAACTAGGCATATCTAATAAAGAAAAACATTCTGTAGGTGCGATCGCATTATATGGTTTGGCAAGGGACTGAAGCAAAGCCAGTATAATAGAGGTGAGTTCAGATTGTCAGACCACAGACCAGTACGGGCAATTTTCACGGCAGAGGTCAAGGTTCCATCACCATTATATTAGAGGACTTGGAAAGCCTTGTTGAACAGTTTTGACCACTTGTGAAGCACTTACTAAATTTCTAATAATGGCAGTACTGATTATTGTGTATGGTAAATATACTGAAACAGAAGTATTCAAAACACCAGCAGAACACAATAAGTGGAAAAAGGGACAGTGAAAAAGGAAATTAAGAGCCTAGAATTTGGGTCCAAAATGATGAGGCAAATTTGGCCACTTGCTGACATTTTGTGTTATAGGTTTCTTTTGTGTTGCGAGAGTAAGGAGGAAGCAAGGGGATGATGAATTTTCTGGCTGATTCATTTCAAGTTTTCTTTTTGTTGCAAACAAGAGAAACGAAAAAGAAAGGGATTGTGGAAAGGTGAGGCAAGCATAATTTTGTTGAAGTATCTTTTAGGAACATCGAAGCTATATTGATCCAGAAAGGGAAATACATGGTTCATATCAGAATACATGTGGCAACAGAAACTATAAGATGCACCGATCAAAAAAAGACACGATATAATGCATGTAGATTGTACCTTAACAAATAAAGTACAAATGTTTTCACTAGGACGGAGAGTTTGCATAGTTGCACTTTCATTACACAATAGCAGAAAGGGAAAGCACAAACTACTGGTATTTGTTCTATTGTTGCAAATAACGGGGAAGTTCATAAGATGCAAACCACCCTGCCCCAACTAGCACCAATTATAGAAAGACAACCAACATTGGGATTAGTCAAAATTCAAGTCATTCTGTTAAGCAAAATGTTTAGCATGAATATAAATACAAACAGAACAACACCCAAGTAGCATCTGTCCAACTGAACAAGCTTGCTTTACTTCATCCTTATTCCTGGCAACACCAAAGCTTTAATTTTCTGTTGAACTTCCATCTAGTTCTTTTGTGCTCACATCACTGTTTGCTTTTTATTTTAGATTATTATTGTTAGTAGTAGCAGATAATATCAGCTCAAGGGTATCGTGTGAACTCACCGTGGCAAAAAAAGGCTGTAGAGATGCAACGCTATGCCTGTATCTGTTGATTCCACTTAGGTATTTGAAGTAAAGTTTACTGTTTATTAGCAATTGATAAATCCTTTTACCACTCAGTTGCCTACTAACACAAATACAACCAGCAAATAGTAGCCAACGTATCAGAAACACACAAACAAGTGTTGAAGATACTGAAAAGACTATATGAGATCAAAACAAACACCTACAAGAGAACTGACAAAAGACAGCTGCAGAGCTTATCAATTTATCAAAGATGAGGAAGCAACTCTTTGGCCATTAGGTGCCTTTGGTATTGAATATTAGTGATGGTACTGCGGGGAGTACAAACCAGTTTAGTATTACAATTCCTCCACAATTTCCTCATATCATCCAAAAAATCCAATAAGTAAGTCATATTCTCCACCTTACAACTCTTGCACAGAAAGTATAAATTTTGTAAACAACTCTGCTATATATAGGAAATATAATCTTTCTTTCCCTCAAAACATCTTGTGTGTCTCTCAAAATTAGAGTAATTCTTTGAAGAACTTGGAGAATCAAAATCATCAACACAGTGAGATTAGGCAGTTTATCGTCATAGAATATCTTGGATATCTCAAAATTTCACTTTCTTGCTTCTCTTTAACCCTCTTGAAAACAAGCTTATATAAGGTTCGTGTAGCTTATTATTGTATGTACAGTTACATTATTTTGTTGACCACTTAACGGCCTTACATCAGCAGGGGATGTAGCTTATTATGGTATGTACAGTTACATTATTTTGCTGACCACTTAAGGGCCTTACATCACCATGAGACCTTAGAGTATAGCAAATATGACATTTTTTTGAGAAGGCAAATATGACATTAAAAGGTACTTTAAGAAAAAGCGTCAAGAGTTTGTGCATGCATGGACCATACATTTGACATGTACCAAAGCAGAATCATGTTTGTACTTGGTGTATAACTTTCTACTCTTCAAGTATCTTTCCTTTATACTTGGCTAGTTGGCTTGAAATGATAGAACACTTAAAAAGCAGGCGAAAACTAGCTAATGTTGTCAGCAAAACCCTGTGAAAACCAGCAGATATGTACAACACTAACAATTAACTATATGCTTAATCCGTGGGCACCTTCTGATAATCAAAAGGTACGAGATTGAATAGCAACCGAAGTAAATTATGATATGTAGCATCAATTATTTCTGATTAATCAGTGACAGTCAATGCATTGTGGAATGAAAATTTTACACGTTCGTTTTCTAAATAAACAGAGCCATATCACGAACCTGATGTGTGATCTGATCATCTTTGCTTTAACACTTTTTCATACTTCTGTATAACCGTCTTTTTCCCTTTCCGGTTTCGCCTATCGAAATACACGGGTTTTAGGCGGGTTTATGCTGGCACTTAATTGGACAATTTTCTCTAATTTGTTTTGTTAGACTCTCAATTTCACAAAATTTCACAATTAAGCTTAAGGATGACAATTGTCACAAATCATATACTGCATTGTTGGTTCAGAAATTTTTTTGATGGAACAGAAAACAGTTGTTATATACCTATAAATATTTATATAATATTTGAGTATTATTATCTAAATTTTAAATCTCAAAGATATGCATACTTCCCTAACTAAACAGAAAGTTAATGCAATTTTAATAAATTCATAACTGAAAGTTTTAAGCAGTGCCAACTTAACCCCCAAGCGGCTAAAGCATAAGCTTTAGAGCCTGTTTGGCCTAGCGGCTAAAAACAACTTATTTTGAGAAGTTCTTTTCAAAAAAGTACTTTTCGTGAGAAGCAGTTTGTGTTTGGTTAATTCATTTGAAAAGTGCTTTTGACGGCTTTAAATAAGCAGATTGTGTTTGGCTAATCATCTTTAAAAAGTGTTTTTGAGTGTCAAGTTACGAAAAAGGACAATTATCAAATGAACGTTTACTATCAAGATTGTTTACAGAGAGAATTTTTTTTAAATATCTATTATAATACATATTAAAATTTAAATATTATAATACATATTTGTTTAATTAAAATTTAATAATCCATATTAAAATTTTCAATTAATATAATACATAGATAAATAAAAAATAAATATTAATAGTGATATAATATCAACACTATGATTTAAATATACTAAAAACTACAACCAAAACAAAATTTAAAATCATTCCACAAATTAAAATTTAACACAAAGAATTATTGATTAGAAATTAGTGGATTAATGAGGGATATACTTGGTAAATGTGTAATTTTGGCAGGGATATTTTTGTCTTGAAAAAAATAATTTTCTGCTTCTGCTTTTAGTTAAAAGTTGTTTTACCAATTGGCCAAACACCTCAAATATCCAAAATAAGTGTTTTTTCTAGAAGAAAAAAAATGCTTTTGGCCTCAAAACCGCTAGGCCAAACAGGCTCTTAGGCCCCAACAAATTGGGGGCCCCATAAATTGATCCTATCATTAATCAAAAGTTCAATATATTATGGTTGATGTAAATATGATGAAAGAAATACATAATTAAATTAATAGCTACTAGCATCTTCTTCAATTATTTGAATCAATTTTTATCTAACTCTAGCTTTCGATGATATTTTTATCCTTTCAAGGTTTCTATAGACAAAGTTTACGATATTTATTTAGAACATAAAGTGTTCTAGATTGGAATTACAAGTTGGTTGATTACATTAATTTATTACATTGTCAACTGAACAAAAAATATCATTAAAAAAAATGATTAGAGGAAAAATTAACAATTTTTCATCCCAAAAATTTAAAAGAATAGACTTCAAATGAAAAAATATATAATTTTTTTATTAGATAACTTAAGGCCTTCTTATCAAGGTTAACTTTAGGCCATCGATTCCATTGAGCGCCCCCTGTTTTTAAGCTCTAAGGCAAACATTTTAAATCTACTTGATAATTAAATTCTTCAATATTGATGGAAGAAATTTATAATTGTAACTTGTTTCGTAGATTCCAACCTTTTAATGGTGATATAACACTTGTTTTCCTTTTTGAAAATTACTTATAAATAAAACTAGAAGACGATGATATTTTTTAGATTACAAATATGCATTCATATTTAATATTCTGTCATAGATATATAGTATATTAAAGTATATTTGGTCAAAATCTCTACACTTATTATTGGTAATTATAGATATTTTATTTTTATAAAGATCGTTAATTATTATATTAGCAAAAAAGAAAGAAAGAAAAGATAGCTATTATATTGGGGGTAATTTTACAAAAAACGTACTGCTTTAAGTTGATTGTTGATGTTTTGGGTAAAATGTTGTTATAGAGAAGTAAACTATAACATAAAAAATCGATTTCAAAAAACTTAGCTATTATAGAGAGGTGGTATTACATGCGGATGATGCTGTAGTCCATTAGGAAGAAGGGAAACCGAACCTCTATGTCCTTGAAGAGATGATAAAATAGAGAAATACCGCTTTACGAGATGAAAATGACCGCTAGGCGAGTTTGAGAAGGAATAAATAGGTCCAGGTTTCCTTCTACATCAATTGGTTAGAAAGGCAAAATCACATACTTCTAAGGAGACATGTTCTAACATTTTCACACTTTATCATAGTTTAAACTCGTGACACTATAATTTAATCTAGATATAGTTTTGTTAAATATTTATTTAATTAGTAGTTTATGTAATTAATCTCAGATAAAATTACGCCTCCTCTATTGCTGCTGCTGCTTCCTCTTCTTCCCGATTAATATGCATAGTATCAAAAAATTGCTCGACTAAAAATGCATCTTAGATTTCCACTACTAGAAATGCAAAAAAAGACAAATACAAACAATTTACATCAATTTTCAGTTATCTATTCTTTCATGGAAAATCACTTTCCTTGATAAGTATACTATTATTCTAGTTATCTGCTTGTTTATCGAGTTGATTGATCGGTATTGTTATAAATATCGAGTAATTTCAAGAAATTAACTTAAGTCGAGTACTACAATCACAAACTTCAAACATTTGACTCTTATGGTTACCATGTTTACCACTTATTCATATTCTGTCGAGCTTTTCGAAATTTACTTATTTTAAAGTATTTTTATCAAAAATATTTTGTGAAATTTATTTTTGGAGAGTACGAATTTATGTTTGGCTAATCCACTTGAAAATTACTTTTATCTAATTGGAGTAGTAGTTTGCATTTGGCCAACAACAACATACCCAGTGTAATGCCACAAGTGGGTTTGGGAAAAATAGCATATATGCAAACCTTAATTTTACCTTTATGGGAGTAAGGGTTGTTTACACGATAAATGTAACCTCCGTGATCCATCAAATAAAAATGTAACCCATGCCGATTGTGAGAAAAATAAAATCCTATCAAAACTTTGTTTTAAATCCTATCTCTCGTGCATCCTCCATCTTTGCGTTTGACCAAAATTTCAAAGTGCTTAGGGAGAAAACTACTTTTTCTAAAAAATTGACTAAACATCTCGGTTTTAAAACGAAAAGGGCTAAAATTACCCCCAACTGTAAATAAATATCCATTGGTTATTATTATACCGTCAATCCTACCTTGTCTCATATAACTTTGTTTTCCCGCCCTTCAAAATTATTTTCCCCTCTAACTCGTGCATCCTCCATTACCCTTTCGATAAAAAATCGGGTGTTATGACCAAAAAATTATCAAAGGCTTAGGGAGAAAACTACTTTTTCTAAAAAATTGACTAAACATCTCAAGTTTTTAAAATAATCACTTTTGACAATTCAAAAATATGGCCGAATAGGCTATCAGTTTAATGTGGGATTCGGTATAAGAGTGTCATGGATGCATTTCAGACAAGAATAGTAAGCTAATTAGACCCCCTAATATTTGAATTTGTAGTGAAAAATAAATAAAAGATTGAATCACATTTGAGCTTCGTTTTTAAATATCCAAATAACACAATAACAACATATCTAATGTAATTTCATAAGTGAAGTTTGGGGAGAGTAGAATGTACGCAGACCTTATCCCTACCTTGAGAGGTGGAGAGGTTGCTTTCAATAGGTCCTCGGCACAAGAAACGGCATATCAAGGCAGGTCGAAAAAGGAATCAAAGAGAAAACGGAAGTGAAAAAATCGTGACAAAATATTACAGGAAGCATGACAAAGCATTTTGAATAAAAAGGACAGTGACTTCAACAGAGTAATAGGATAAATAGGCAAATAGTGCTTTGAATTAAATATTCATCATTATGTTTACTTTTTTTAAAACAAATTCTACGTTCGCAAAATCTCAAAGAGATATTACCGTACTAAATACATAAAGAAGTAACCCATTATTGTAATTAACAAAAGGTTTCTTATACATCAAGGGTATTATATTCATCCAAGCCATATTTTAATACTAGATTGCAATCATTGGTTTCTAATCAATCGATAAGATCTGACTAACTAGCCAACATATTATCAACTTAGGTCATTGTATAACTTACTTTAATTAACTATATTCACCAAATGTCTAGCAAAAGTAAGAAAATAGGCTAAAAAAACAAAATAAGTTGTTATGGTTTGAATCTACATTCTGAATATTGGTGGCCCAATTGGAGCATCCAAAATTGTCCGCTTCTTCTTTATTTCTTTTTTCTTTCTTAACAAATAATAGTGATTTTCCATTTTCGTTAATTACGAGAAAAGGGACGTCACATGCAATTTTAAAATGTATTTCTTAGTAATTTATTTTTTAAATGAAGTTTCAAAAGTAGTCAAGAGAGCAGATTTATTTGTATCTCGTTAAATCACTTGAAAATACTTTTGTCATATTAGAAATAATTTATGTTTGATTAAGTTTTTTTAAAAATACTTTGAGTATCAAATTGCCAAATTGACGTGTCAATAACAATTATGTTTATATTCAGGAAAAAGAAGAAGATGATTTTAATGAATATAAAACTGCTTATAAAAGTTAGGCCACACTTTATGTGCTCTCCAAAATGAGTACTAAGCACCTTTTCTCTAAAAAGAGAAAAAAGGAATCAATACCCTAATTTTTCAAAAAACTTAACCAAACAGATAAATGACTTTTCAATCAATTTTTAGTTGGATAAATAATAAAATAATTTCCCATAGACTGGATAATATTAAATATACTTAAATTTGTTCATATAAAGAAGAATAAGCCGTAATAATTCCTTTTACAACTTTCTTTAATTTCTTTTATCTCTCTCTCTTTTTTGCATTGGTTCAGACAAAGCATTCAACAAATTCAACTCTACACTCTACAAAACCCTCTTCAGGTTTCTTTCTAAAGAAGACAATACTTCACTTCTATAAAATCCCTTTTTCGGGTTTCCTAATTTCTATTTTTCATCTGTTAAATGCAGTAACAATAATAATAATAATAATAATCACTCACTCATTCGATGGCTTTTCAAAGCAAGAAACTCATCAACGACCCTAATGGTAACTGAAAACCCCTAAAAATTACTGTATCATTTTTTATTCGATTGTATATTATATCTTGATGTTACAAATTGTTTATGTGCATTGCTTTACAGAGGAACTTTTGTTTGTTCAAAATTTGAGCAGTTTTTTTTTTTTTAAAATTAAACTAGTTGTTTGAGTAACTGAACTTAAATCCCTAAAATTACTGTATCATTCCTTTTTTTTTTTTTAAAAAAAATTCGATTGCATGTTGTATCTTGATGTGATAGATTGTTTATGTGCATTGCTTGAGAGAGGAAGTTTTGTTTGTTGAAAATTTGAGAAAGGTGGTTTTTACTTTTTTTTTTTTTTTTTTTTTTTGATTAAATGAGTTGTTTGAGTATATATATGATCTTTTATGGAAGTAGAAAAGAGAAAATTGAAATTAGTAAGGCAAGTCAAATTTAGGAATTAAAAAAACACTTATAGTTATTAGGTAGAACTACTAATTTGCTATGTTTATCATAGAAAACCTAAAGTAAGTTGATATTCAAGAACATTTGTGAAGCCTGTTCTGGCGCTGAATTTACGTTAAATGACAAATTAAACAAGTTGTTTGAGTATATAGGATCTTTTGTGAATGTAGAAAAGAATAAAATTGACATTAGTGTTTTGTTTTCTTGGAAATGAAGGCAAGTCAAATTTAGGAATTAAAGAAACACTTATAGGTATTAGGTTGAACTTCTAATTTGCTAGGTTTGTCATTGAAAACTTAAAGGAAGTTGATATGTGTCGAAGAGAGGGAAAGGATAGAAGTGTTTTCTTTTTTTCTTTTAAAATTCCAGAACATTTGTGAAGCCTGTTCTGGTGCTTAATTTACGTTAACAGACAAATTACTGGTGTTGTAATGAAATGGGCCTGAATATGACCGAAATGTAGCTGATGGGTGCCAATTTGCTATTGAGGTGTAGTTGAGTGATATCATGTTCTGTTTCAATAGATACGTATGTAGTGGGGATCTAGTAGCTCAGTTGGTTGGCTACCTGAACTTTCATCTTGTTGGTGAGGGTTCGAATCCCCACGTTATAATCCCCTTTCCTTACCCCCTTCTGTAATAATAATAAAAAAAAATTATTATAAAAAACAATATATACGTATGTACATTTGTGTATGTCATCTGTATTGGCATGATTTTTTTTTTAGAAAGGTTTGGAGGTTGAGGATTAGGGTAGAAGGTTAGTAGGTAGCCGAGTGTTATAGCCAGGGGCGGAGCTAGCCCTTCCGGCGTGGGTTCGGCCGAACCCAGTAGCTTTGGTCCGAACCATATATTTGTATAAATTTTTTTGTCACATATGTACAAATTATTAATTTAGAACCCAGTAACTTTAAAAAATTAGAACTCCGAACCTACAAGCTTCAAATCCTGATTCTGCCTCTGGTTGTAGTACCTTTATGTGGTAGGGACAGGGGGCTAGTCTCCTCTTCTCCTTTTCTCCTTATTAGTAGTATTTTTTTAGTACTTGCGTAGTATCTTTTACTTAGTTTGTGATTGTTATCTGTTTCATTGGGTGTGTTTATCTTGATACTTTGCTGCCGATATTTTTCTACTTCTTTCTACCCTGTTTAGGTTATGCATTGTTGTGCTGAGGGTCTACCGGAAACAACCTCTCTGCCCCACAAAGGTAGGGGTAAGGTTCGCATACATCCTACCCTCCCCAAATCCCACTCGTGGGATTACACTGGGTATGTTGTTGTTGTTGTTGTAACTTGTATTATTACCAAAGTGAAACGTTTAGTATAGAAAAAAGAACTTACTACAGGAAACATCCCCAATAGTCAGTGCAGGCGCTACCAAAATATGGGCATGATTAGATGTTATAGATCTTTGTGAAGCTTATAATAGGTATTGTAGGTCTTATGTTATGTATGGAAAGCCTAAATATTTATCTGCTGTAGATACTGAAGTGCAATGATTTGCAGATGTTGTGACAGAGTTCATTGAGGGACTTATTGAGACCTATCCGGGTTTGCAGTATCTGGATGGTTTTCCTGAGGTGATCTGCCTTTAGTTACTTTCTTTACTTTTTTGTTTATATGATGCTCTACTAAGATAATAAGTGTTGCAAGTTGGTTGTAACATGTGATCTTCTGTGCTGAAAGCCAGGTTAAGGTTGTCTTGCGTGCTGATGTTTCTGGTGCAAAATATGACAAAGTTGCAGTCATATCAGGTCTTCTATTTGAACCGCGTCTCATTCTATATTCAACACTGGATTTCATTAATAACACTGATAATTTTGCATTCAGATCGCCATACATGAGTTGGAAATAGATCAAGCTGGACAAACTAATCTAATTTGTATAATAGTGAAACTGGGAAGCTTCTTATAATGAGTTAGACTATAGGTCTTTTATGCATTGCTTGCTCACCTCTTCTGAAAGAAAATATCAGTTGCTTACGAGATTCTGTTGCACTTTTTTGTTTAAAACTAAATACAGCTTTCGGTAGTTCCTTAATATGCAATGACTAATCATTTTTCGTTTGATAGGATAATAATTTTGTCAATTTGGTTGGGAACTTCACATAAAGAAGTGGTATAGAACCTAAAAAAGGATGGTTCTCTACAAATAACACCCAAATATATATACTAACATAAACCTCATGGGTGCTCTAAAAGTTTACTAGAAATAAAAGACATGCCCTCGAATGCACAAAATTGTTTTCCACACCTTCAAGGCGCTCTTGTTTGTTTCACCTTTGTACCCACATAATATTCAAAGGAGCTGCATCCCCTGCTCTGCATCTTCTTTTCCTTCGCTGGACAGAGCAACAGAACAACCTTGACCACTAATTATGTAGGAATATTCATGACTAAAAAGTATTCTTGGAAATATCAAACTCAAACTTGGGATGTATCTTTGGAACTTCAGTGTAGCGAAGTGCAGTTTAATCTGGTATCTTGGTACTTCTATATCTTAGGTGGTGGAAGTGGCCATGAACCTGCTCATGCTGGATATGTTGGAGAAGGGATGCTGACTGCAGCTATCTGTGGGGACGTTTTTGCTTCTCCAAATGTTGACTCAATTCTTGCTGTATGATATACTATTACCCTTTTGATTAGCACATAGACCTATATAAGTTCTTCCCTAATGATGTCTGCCTACTGATCTGATTCAATTTAGGGCATACGAGCGGTCACAGGTCCCATGGGTTGCCTTCTTATTGTCACGGTACCACTAATCCTAGTTGTTAATTTAATTACTGTCTCCTTGTCTAACTCTAGAATCTAGGTTTAATGGGGTTGACGATGCACGTAAAAGATCACCAATCGTCATCCTACTTTTGGTTAAACTGGAAAATTTACTGTTGAAAGAAAGCTGCTGTGGATCGCTATTACATTCTTCATTTATGGTCATAACTCATAATGAAGTTATTTCATGATTTGCTTACATTTCGTAATTACAACGCGCTTTGGTTCGTTACAGAACTATACTGGCGATCGATTGAATTTTGGTTTGGCTGCCGAACAAGCGAAATCTGAAGGTTATAAAGTAGAGGTATAACTGTGATATCAGAATATATAATTAGTTTGTTGTTATTATTGTTGCTGTTGTTATTATTATTATTATGATTATGATAAACGACGATTGCAATAGCCAATTAATCATAAAAAGCTGGAAGATTTGTGCACACTGATATACATGTGTATGTTTATCTTTGTCACCAGATGGTCATCGTTGGTGATGACTGTGCTTTACCACCTCCAAGAGGCATTGCTGGGCGAAGAGGTTTGGCAGGGACAATTCTTGTTAACAAGGTTCACAATCTCTATTTGTGCATGTCTTTAGATTTCATTTGAATAGACATAGATATTTGACTTCAGATGTGATTGTAGCTGTTACAATTTTCTTCGCAGTTTAAATCAAATTTTTTTCTTATGATACCACCTACAGAATATACTGGAGTTATTTGTGTGTTGTGTGTCTATCTAATTATCTCTCTCTCTCTGAGAGAGAGAGGGAGAGAGAGAGAGAGAGAATTATATTATGGTTTTGGATTGTAATATATCTGATTCTTTTTCCTTAAGTGCCCAGTGCATTCACATGTTTTAATGGGACCTCCTACTCCATTGAGTTTCATATTAGTGTGGCACAGCTATATAGAACAATATACTTCATTTACTGTGCCACATTACATAATGTTGTTCCAAGGTCTTGAGATTCTCTAAACTCTAATGGACTTCAAAGGAAAAACCAACTTCAATAAAAAGAGATTGATAAGGTCATAGAGGGCATTTTGGTGATTTCTGAAAAAAATCAAAATTGTTAGCTTTCTTTTTTTCAACTGCTTTTTCTTCTCACGAGAGACAATAATATTAAGCATCTCTTTAGAGTTCTTTTCTTTTCAATTGTTGATAATTGTTGCAGAATCTCTGATCATTAGAGTGACAACAATTTCAACTATTTACAATTCGTGATGAGAAAGCTGGTATTTTCAATGTTGTGAGGCAAATAGTACTTTACTAAAACCTTCAGCCCTTAAAAGCTGAAAAAGCTTATTCAACTAAAATAATATATACAGATATTCTTGATGTATTGGAAGTTCCATATTCTAATCTCGTACCTACTTGAGAATTTCCATCTGCTGTGGCCTTCAACTCTTTTGGAGTAACGAAACATGAAGCCAACTTGATCCTGTGAAAAAAAGAAGATACAGCAACCAAAAAAAAAAAGTCATAATGAGGACATTCTAGGTGTGGAACGTCCATCATCCTTTGTGTTCACATGTTTCTCTATTTCTAATTCTGGTGTATCTGTGTGTGTTTGGTTCTTTCGGGGTGCGGGTGGTTCGGGTGGGATCAAATATCCAAATTATCTGAAGGACACTAAAGTTAAACTTACCAAAATTGTCATAGTCTTTTGACAAGTTGTTCCTTCAATTCTCTGTTATAGAGGGTACTTGGAATGTTGTGTGCTTCTTATGCAGAACTATACATATTAAGAAAAAGACTAAATTGATCTTTTCTGTTTCTTTGTTGAATTCAGTTTCATGTGATACTGGCTAATTTGGGTAGCAGTCACTTTACCTATGTGTCTCACCGTATTGAAGTTTGGTTAAAGTTTGCAAATATCATTGGTTTCAGTTGCTTTTCCATGTATTTTTTCTGAATTTCACTTATCTCAGGTTGCTGGTGCTGCAGCAGCTTGTGGTCTTCCCCTTGCTGATGTTGCAGCTGAAGCAAAACGTGCATCAGAAATGGTTGGGACAATGGGTGTTGCATTATCTGTTTGTACGTTGCCTGGACAGGTGACTTCAGACCGTTTAGGCCCAGGAAAGATGGAGCTTGGTCTTGGAATAGTAAGTTCCTCCATCGGCACAAGGGCACTCATGATTGATAGTAGCAATTGGGAAGAAGTTGACTAAGTCATGCTTTTACTAGATCAAATGCGACATATTACATTCATGTTTTGGAGGCATGATAATCCTGTAATTTACCTTGGGGTGCTGTGGATATCGTTCTTATGGTTTCTGTTTATAGCACTTCGAGTCTCGATGATTCTTTTCAATGGTAGAAGCAGTTGGGTCTCTTCAAGTGTGTGTAAAATTTTTAACCTCTGTGCTACAGTTGAAACTTCCAAGATCTAAGTGGCGGTTAAGGGCTGACAGACTACTTAGAATTCTGTGATTTTCAATTCTTCATTCTCAAATTGTTTGCACTGTTTGCTCCCTTTTTCAGCATGGGGAACCAGGAGCTGCTGTAGCTGACCTTCAACCAGTAGATGTGGTGGTTTCTCATGTTCTGAAGGAGATTTTGTCATCGGTATGTGAATACTTGGAGTATGAAAGTTTGAGTTGATATGCACTAGTAATTGGTGCACTAAAAGTTGTCTGATTGCTTGAATCATCACTATGAATTGGAAAGGATGAAGTGGAATCACTTTTACTTTTGCTGAGATAAACATTTGATCCTCTTTTTTTTTTTTTTTTGGTACTAAAACAAACGAGAAAAGTGAGTCCAAAAAAGTACAACTATGTAGATGTAAGGTTTTGATCTTTGCCATTTATGTACACTATAATGCCACACATATTAATGATGAGGATTCTAATATGTTTTTTCTTACATTTTCGTGAAGAAGTTAAGTTGGGCAAAATATTCTGTTGGGGGGCCCAACATCTTGTAAGAATGAAGAGGAAAGTAGAAACATTTTTTGGAGTTATACTATTAACTGAATCACATTAAAAAGAATCATTCATTAGTTAGGTTAATTAGTAGAGGGAAAAAAGAAATAAAGAAAAGTTTTGGAGCTTTTATGCGATCAGTCTATCTTTTCATGTTTCTTTTAGTGAGGTAGTGGAGGATATCACAAGGCAATTATTCAAGTGCATCCCCCCTCCCAACAACCTTGGTGTCATTCAGCTTAGTTAATGACACTTATTCTGCAGATGGAACTTTAACTGTCACTGAATGTCTTTGTAGGAGACCAACTATGTTCCAATCACACGTGGGAGTAGAGTCGTGCTCCTGATTAATGGGTAAGTTTCAGCTCTACTCCTGTCTATAGATGACTCTGTCATCACCATCCTCCAAGTATTCGAGGCGGGTTAGTTATCCCATTCTGTTCTCATTTTCTGTTGCCTTGCCCATCCTTCCCATTTCTCGCATTTTTGGTTGAGGGGGCAGAGTTGGTTTTATAGTGTAGAAAGATCCTGGTAGCATGCTTTACTCCGTATCTGTTCCTGGCCCGAAAAGTTGGGTGTTACGCCTAAGCGAACGCCCTGGAAGGTTGGGACTTACGACCCACAATACTTGCGCCCGCCAGTACTTTTTTAGTGCGCCTTACAGGGGCTCGCCCAGAAAACACCTTTTATAACACTAACTATGTGAGCAAAACAGTCAAATTTGTTGTTCATGTGTTGAATTGCCATCGGTACCTAAATGTTTTATGAATACGAGTTTTTAAAGGCTATATTTACTCGGTAAATTAGCATGGATGGATTGACTTTGTATTATGGCACATCATGACTTTGAACAGATGGTGTTCGTGAATTGCACAGCAGGGTGTTTGTGCACTCTAGCCATTTTTTCCTTTATTCTGCCATTATAATCCAAGATGCCTCTTGAGATAACGTACTATGCTTCACAAGCTTAATATTAGTCTCTGGATTGATTGGGTTCTTTTATTGCTTTGACTCACTTTTCAAATCAATGCAAGCCCAATCAGTTTTAGATCTGAAAAGTTTCACAAGCTGAAAAAATTTCAAATGGATTCTGTTTGCATTCATGGAGACTTGATATTTGCAGTGGATGGTAACTAATTTAAAAACAGTTGTGGAGCTTGGCTTAGGCGTTTAAGTATTTTATTTTTATTCGGGAGTGTGCACTATACGCATCTTTTAGTTAATAGATTTTTCATATATGTTCTAAGAAGAAGATATTGGGGACTGCCACTATATCACCTAATCCATTGTGCTAATTATATAATCAGCTTTCTCTTGAAAATGCATATTGTAGAAAACAAGGGACTTCCTATTTTTTTATATTTTCACCGTGTACTTTTTTTTTTTTTTTAACCTCCCTACTGCAGATTAGGAGCAACACCATTGATGGAATTGATGATTATAGCTGGCAAGGCTGTCCCAGGATTGCAGCTTGAACATGGTCTAGCTGTTGATAGAGTCTATACGGGGTCATTTATGACGTCACTTGATATGGCAGGTATATCAGGTACATATGTCCTTTTCCTTTGCCCAACGACATTGATTTCTTACTTCAGTTACATGCAGGCTTTTCAATTTCGGTGATGAAGGCTGATCAAGCAATTTTAGACCGTTTAGACGCTCCAACCAAAGCTCCAAATTGGCCTGTTGGTGCTGAGGGTCAGTTTCTATGTCTATTATTGTGTTGCACTATGTATGGGTGGCTCATGCTATTTACTTTTTTTACTTCTGGTTTCTTTGCACTATTTTTATTTCTGGACAAGGAAAAGTGCCCCCCTCATTTGTATTTCTCTTAGTAAAAGAACTAGAGCAACAGAGAGAAAAGTTCATATTAGATCACTAGTATTCTCTTATATCTGTGGGTGATATAACTAGCACATAATCTGTGTGCTTTTGTAGCAATTTACCTAAGACATAAATCTACTTTACTTACTGGAGGCTAAAAATTTCAGGCAACCGGCCTCCTGCAAAGATACCTGTTCCACTTCCTCCATCACATTCTATCCAGAATGACAAGGTATGTCAAATTTATGGGAGATAACTGCAATTCTTACTCTTGTGTGTACTTCATATCTATGTATCATTACTTTGAAAGCACTGATGAATACATCCCCCAAATAAGGGCTTGATGTCACTGATACTTGAAAAATATTCGATCGAACAGTCCCTGTCCTAGATGTCAAGTGTAGCTATTGCTTTCAATCTTCTATGGATTTTTTAGGATGAGAGACAGCATAGCATATTATAATTCTGTTGCAGACCAATAATATTTACAGTCTTACTCTCTGTTTCTTCTCTTATTAGACATCGAGTCGGCCTGAAAAACTGAGCCCTCAGGGTCATATTCTTGAGGCAGCTATTGAAGCAGCAGCCACTGAAGTTGTAAATCTCAGGGATAATTTGAATGATTGGGACAGTAAAGTTGGTGATGGTGATTGTGGTTCTACTGTAGGTCTTGGATAGCCTATTTGTTTCCCTTCATTTGTTCCCACGTTATCTGCATGTAATAAGCTTCTCTGTGAAACTGCAGATGTTCAGAGGTGCAGTGGCTATACTTGAAGACATGAAGAAGTAGTGAGTCTTCTTCCCTAGATTTTTTCCTCATATAGTGTCTCCAAGAAAGTAAAAAGGACGGCAGATTATTCTTCCCAAGATTATTGCATATCCTCACTCCTAGAGGATTAAAAAGCAAGGCATCTGCCTCTCCTTTTTCTTGGGGTTTTTAGATCTCTTGTAAGATTGCTTAGAAGCAAGGTATTAGTTACATTTGAAATTATTCGGTGTACAGACAAAATGTCGTCTCTGCTTGTTTTTCCACATTTTTCCTGCTTGCACCAGCTGTGGTGTGGTTATTTTACAGTTTTCAGCTTGCACACTTCTGCCTGCAGCATTGTTTGCTGTTAGGATATCCTTATAATTAGTCATTGGGTATAGATAGGTTTCATTTTGAAACAGGGAAGGTCAAATTTCTTTGAGTTAAAACACGTGCGGTTTGTGAAATACAGCTTGATATGTAAGAAGTTGTGTTTAATCTGCTTTGTAGTCAAAAACTTAATGATATGATATGAAAAATCAGCTGCTATTGTGTGCTTTTCATTTAGTATTTTTATACTTATTTCTATTCGTTATTATTACCTTCTCTATTATGTCTCTTTCATTTTTGTTCATTTCCCTCTCTTCAGTGTAAAAGGTTATAGAAACCTTCCTGTTGGTTTTTAGCATTTGCTGTATGAATTTGAGATAGTTCCATAACAATTCTGTGACTTGAGGTATATACCTTCATCTTTGAGAAAATTTACTCGTGCTTTCTGAATTTTTTCCTGCAGCTATCCATTGAATGACCCTGCAGAAACGATAAGTGAAATTGGATCTTCTGTTGGAAGAGTAATGGGGGGAACAAGCGGTATCTTGTAATGCATTTTCCATGTCTCGTTAACTACACCCATTCTTCCGTTCAACCTAGCTTTACCTTACATGACCAATGTCACTAAACATCTGTATATCTTTATAACAGATACAATATATTCTGTAAGGCAGCATATGCGACGTTGAAAGCGGAGGCTGAGTCGGTTGTCACAGCTCTGCACTGTAAGCTGACTCCTCGGCAGTAAAGTTTAGACTTGGTGTTTGTTGCTTCCAACTGTTTCTTTTGTGTACCAAGCTACTCTTTTGGTTCAGGGGCTGATGCGCTTGAAGCTGCTATTGCTGCTGTTAGTAAATATGGAGGAGCTAGTGCTGGTTATCGTACACTTTTAGATGCTCTTATTCCAGCATTGTCAGCTCTTAAAGAGGTTACTATAATGCTTGTCCATGATACATCATTTACAGTTTTTTCTGCAGACCTTATTCATTAAGAAATTTTATGCATTGGCAACAGAGGTTGAATGCTGGGGATGAACCTGTGGATGCTTTTGTTATTTCTGCTGAGGCAGCATCCGCTGGAGCCGAGTCAACCAAGCACATGCAAGCACTGGTATAGTCACTGTATTCACTTCTTATGTGTTGAAAGAAAAATAGCATACGTGGTGTTTCAATGGTGTATTTCTATAAATGTTACATAGTTATGTGGTTTGTGCTAAAAAGGTTAATATTTGACACACATCACAAAGATATATGAAGCTTAAGCATCTTTAAAAGATGGACTGACTGTAAAGTACCTTTAGCTTGTCTTTCTTCTTCAGATACTGTTACACCTTTAAGCATCTTCACTCTATTAGACTAAAGCAATAATCCAGGATGAAAATTTGTTCGTATCCTTTTCCTATTTGGCTCAATTCAACAAGGAATCAAAGATGGGAAATGATTAATGTATTGATTCAACAAATTTATCTGGCTTTAGAAGATACCTATAGTTTATTTGGATTTCTATGATTTCTATTACCAGATATTTAGTCACGTCCTATTTTTCCAGATTTAGATCAGTACCTGCTTTTATTGCATATGAAATGATAAATCTGAACTCTTAAGGCCCGTTTGGCCATGGATAGTTTTCACTTTTTCCCGGAATATTATTCCGGAAAACTGTTTGGACATAGAATTGTTACCATTTTTTGGAACTCCAGAATTTGAAAAACTGCAAGAAGTTGTTTTCACAATTTTCACTCCAATCACTCACAAAAATCCAAAAACAACTCCAAGTCATATTTGTGTCCAATCACGACTCCAATTTCCAAATACCATTTTCAACTTGAAATCAAATACTACTTTCTTCCAAATTTCACAATTCTTATGTCTAAAGTCCAAATGCCCACTTAGAACATGACCTGACCAAAGGGTTTTTAACTGACACCTCTAGAGGGTTTAGGTATTCAAAACTAATGATTGAAGTCTTTGTTCCAAGGGGTGAAAATTCATATGATTATAGCTTGGAAATTACCGGACTTCTGAAGTTAATATAGATTGAGATTTTTTATGGAGATTTGGACTTAAGGAATTCCCAGTTAATGTATTTATTGGAAGCCTTTGCCAAGAATTTTGATTATCTATTTTCTTTACATGTCTTTGTTTGAATGGAGGTGATGGTCATTTAAATTTGAGCTGAAATGGGAAGCTTGTAACAGAAATTCTATATTTGTCTTATTCTGTCTTTACTGCGGTGTTATCTGGCTACCAATTTCTTAGTTCAGTAAGGGTCATAATCAGTTTGTTTTCTAGGCTGGCCGTTCAACCTACATACCTGGAGATGTTCTTGCATCCGTTCCTGACCCAGGCGCCATGGCTGCAGCTGCGTGGTACAGAGCAGCTGCTTTAGCTGTAAAGGAGAAGTATAATGCAGCATAAGCACTTTTAATTGGACATACCTATTACTTCCTGCAGGAGTTGTTTTTCTCTTTCTCGAGGAAGAAATTAACCCAACAATTTTTTGCTCGTAAACCTTTCTGAGGAATTAGCTTTCCGCTTATGCAGTCCTGCATAAAGCCGAGAGAGTGTAGAAAATGTATGTTACAGTCCTTTATACAGTGTGGAAAAAAAAACAATGCCATGTAGAATGCGAATGAGTGCACGAGGTTGTAAACTTCATTGTAACATTGAACTTTCTAATTCGGCACCATGAATGCCTGCTACCTTAGGATCTGTGCCCCTTCACAACTTGTTCTGATTGTCTTTGTTTATTTGCTATGCTGCCCCCGTAACCTGTTTTTGTCAATTTTTTTCTTTGTGCAGCTCTATAATCAGGTGAGTCGAAAGTTTTTGTCGACTTCTCTTGGTGTCTAGAAACAAGTAGGAGTGTGATTTGAACTATCAGTCAATTTGTCACTGAAGGTCCTGGATTTCTGTTTGTATATAATCTTATTTCATCTCCTGACAGATTTAAGCCGTGTGGCTTATGATAGAACTTAAGAAACTTATTTAATTTCGATGTACCAAAAAAACTTCTTGTAGTCTCTTGGGGTTTCCTGTTCAATATTCCAGGGGTGTGGTGGAGCATCTCACTAGGAAGGATTATATTAGACTTCTCCATCTATTGAAGTGATGGACTCACCTAGTTAAATTGTTAGCGAATAACTTAAAATTCATTAATAGTGCTAAGCTCAATGCGGAGAAGGGTGGTTAGAGTATAGTGTTATTATACATAGTTATACGGATCTGAAACTTCTCAGTGAGTTAGTAGTGCTTGTATTGTTCGTTAGAAGTAGTTAGGTACCACTAAAAATGGTCTACCTGACTGTTAAGATCGCACAAGTTAGGCCAGTTAATTTGGGATAGGCGGGGTATCAAACATAGAACGTGATTTCTCTTAGTTCTATGTTAATAAAAGCTGAGAATTAAAATTGAAAAAAGAAGTTACTTAGAGCCTGTTTGGAGGAGCTATTTAGTCGGGAGGGGTTCAATTTTTTTTTTTTTTTTTTTCGCTTTAGTCAAAATGATAGATAATTAATTTTTTGAAATTTATTTTTAAGATAAAATGGTACTACTTTTGTTCGATCGCTTAAACACTCAAAAATTTAAAATAACTTATAAGCAACTTATAAGTCAATCCAGACAGACTCTTAATGTTTGTCGACTATAAACAGTCCAACAGTCAAAGTCGAGCATAAGCTGAAACAACGAACGCATGACAGTAATACGGCACGAAATACTAATGATTCAACCGAGGATATGCACAACAACAGAGAGAAAAAAAAAAAAGAAGAAGAAGAAGAAGAAGAATCACCTTCATGTCATATAAAAAGAATCTAAAATAGGTGTCCATAAAATGGGAGATGGATTAAAATAATTTCTACCAAAAATATTAATCAAACCCTTCAATTCTACAAAATAAAATAAACTTGTCGACTCAAAAGGTAGTATCACTTTGGACTAGTTTTTTGGTTTTAAACTAGTTGAGGAGTAATAAGATCCCGCAAAGTTAAAATGTGTAATAGAAATTCGTCCCTTTATTTTCTTTTAACTGCATAGTGTCTTTTTTAATTTAACCTTCTTATTTGTATTTCATAGTGTTTTTTATTTTATTTAACCTTCTTATTTTTATTTTCTGCAATTAAATTATACAAAAAAATCAAATTGTATTCTTTGAACGTAAATAAGGGCGTAGAGGGGATTACAGTCCCAAACCCTAACCAGCCGACTTTTCCCTCCAGTAAGTACTCTCTTATTCTCTCATTTCCATTTTTGTACTATTCTCTATTTACGCCAAAGATCTAAATTAGAAAACTTAGTCACTGCTTCACCATATATGAAAGTTCAAATTTTAATGTCAGCATTATGAACTTCTCTGCATTTTATAATTGGATGTAATGACTCATTTTCAAACACTACTGTATTTTTAGGATTATTGCTTGTGTTTCTTTCTACACCCTGGCATTTGATTTGTTGAATCTTACTCCCTCCAGCCCATTTTATATATGAGGGTGTTTGAGTGGGCATCAAGTTTAACAAACAAATGAAGACTTTTGAAATTTGTCGTCCAAAACAAGCTTTACATATTTGTGTGGCTGGAAATTATCTCATAAAGTTTCCAAATTTAGAAACATGTCTTTATTTTTGAGACTGACTAAAAAGGAAAGAGTGTCATATAAAATGGAACGGAGGGAGTATTGTCTTTCTCTTAGCTTAATTTGTAGTCGACATTATGCACGTTTATGTGTCTTGTGGCAATTGATTGGATGTTTGGATCATTTTTTGATTCAGAATGGAGTTTGTAGTTTTCTTCTGGTTTTTCTACAGTTTGATTTGGTCAACATTATCCCCTTGTGGTTTCTGTAGGGTTGAAAATGATGATGCTTGCATGCTGTGGCATTGGTGTTATATTGATGTAAGCGATATTTATAGCCTGGGGTTGTCAAAATTTGGTCTTTATTGAAATTTCAAGCCCTTTTGTTATCGAATTCAGGCAGCCATGGATGGAAATGGCGGTATGAATATACGAAATTGGGGCTTTTTTGAGCCAACGACAACAGTCCTGAAGGGACATTTGGGCCTGCAACTCATGTCCTCAGTGGATGAAAAGCCCCATTTTGGCAACATTTGCGAGAATCACCAACTCCACCACCACCAACAACAAACCCATCAACCTGACCATCCTACAGTTATGGCGTTGACTAATGGTGGTGCGTTTCATCATCATCGGGTTTGTGGGCTCTCGGAGTACCCCATGCCAATGGATTACATGAGGGAGATGTGGGTTAATCATAAAGACTATAGAGAGAAGTATTTCAATCTGTTATCTGCAAACCACCACTATCTTACAGGTTATGGTTATTTGCCTGAGACATCTTCCACTCAGTCTATGCAGATGCACCAGCAGCCAAACTTGGTGAAAGTTGAAGCTGCTCCTCTGGTGGAGGAAGAGGTTTGCCAAGAAATGGATATAGGCGGGCTTGCTAAGAAGAGGGGACCTGGTAAGTCCGAATTGCTGAAGCCCCCTAAAACTAAGAAGGCCAAGAAAGCTACTAGGACTCCTAAAGGCGAGTCTACCCCTTCTGTTCCACGGGCAAGAGCTCCCAGGAAAAGTGCAGAAGTTGTCATTAACGGGATTAATATGGACATTTCGGGAATTCCTATACCAATCTGCTCATGCACTGGGGCTGCTCAGCAGTGTTATAGGTGGGGCTGTGGTGGGTGGCAGTCAGCTTGCTGTACCACCAATTTGTCTTCGTATCCCTTGCCTATGAATGTAAAACGGCGTGGTTCAAGGATAGCAGGTCGGAAGATGAGTTTGGGAGCGTTTAAGAAGGTTCTAGAGAAACTGGCCTCAGAAGGATATAACTTTTCTAATCCAATTGATCTGAAGCCACACTGGGCAAAGCATGGTACAAACAAGTTTGTCACTATCAGATAGATGTATGGTGGAATATGCTAGCAGTTCTCCTTAACATAGGCACGATGCGTTTCTGGTGTACATAGTTGACTATAGCTTGGACTGAGGCTTGTCAGGTAGTTTCTAACCAGTGAAATTCAAGTGCTGCAACCCTCCTTCAGATTTTGTCCTGTGGGCACTTGGCTAAGATTTTCCTTTCAGTTCACCTTTGTTGTCAACGCAGATAGCACACTGACGGTAGTGGCAGATTTTGAAAGTTGCAGAGGAGGTACATTTGTTATGCAATTGCGGGTTCTTAATTCACTTAGTTCTGATGATCTTTGAATGGAAAATTTTGCATTCTTTTATTTGTTATTACCCAGATGTTGTCTTTCTAGCTGTTGCTTCATGTTAGATCTTTTTTATCTTCCTATGAGGGAATCCTTATATTTGATCAACTAAATGCCTATGTCCTGCACTACTCTGGCTGAATGTTATTAAACCTGGGTTTGGTCGCTGTCCTTTTCAAATGGGAAATTCCTTTTGACCTGATGTATGATATTTCAGCTGTAGAAATGCTAAATATTGTTATGTTTGCACCTCCTAGTGGGTGTGTCAAATTCGTCTAGTGGAGTGACTTGTACAGTCATGTGCACTGCCTTAGGTTTAGACCGTGATGGTAATTGCTTTTTTAACAAATTATTTTTGGACCCTAACAAATATGATGATGTGTTTAGACTGATTGATGAATTAGCAAAAGATTTTTGTATTACTCGATTTCTGTTGCAATACAATAAAGATTAGCATACGCCACTAGGCCTTGTACAAGGATGTCACACCCGAAATGGTCCAAGTTTATAGTTTTTAAGTTGATACCATTTGCTAATTCGGATTAAGTTCTTGTCATGTTAGTATGTTTTTATGCCAAATGTTTATTAGGAGTCTTTTTGTCTCATTAGAGTATGCCAATAGAAAACATAGAAGACTTCTAAGTTCTAATGCTAGAGAAACTAAAATTCTATAATATTGGACTAAGACAGGCTCAAAAGGAACAACATAGACATTGAGGATTCATATAGAGGATCCCAACTTGCTCAAGAAGTAGGTGTAGCTGCTGGTGTTGTTGCTTAAGAGAGGACCTGTGTTAACCCTTAATTAGAATAAAGCCAGAAGATTGAGTCATCAAAAAGCCCATGTTTCCAATATCCTTTTTATTTTTCTTGTAACCATTTATATAAACAATATAAAATGCTTGTCCTAGCCTTCTTTTAGTTTAAGGCCATTTTATCTCAGACATGACCCATTTTTCCAATGGTTACCTGATTTTTTGATGTGTTCAGAGATAATGACATGGTCTTAACAAGAATTCTTTCTTCAGCTTAGGCGCCTCGCCTTTCCCAGATGTGCATACTCATTTCTGGGAGTACGTCTTATTTGAAAGTTCTAATTTCTACTGAGAAGTGTTTTCGTATTCCGGACCCCGCGCATAGCGGGAGCTTAGTGCACCATGCTGCCCTTTTTTTTTTTTTTTTTTTTTTTTTTTTTTTTTAAATTTCGCATGATACAAGAAACAGAGCTAGTCTTTGACTCTCTTTCCTGTCATGAGCCACTGAGATTCAACATTTTCTCACTTGAATTCGTCAAAAAGAAAATCACTCTCTTGGATGGATCTACTCTCTCTCTCCCTGAACATTGACATGTTCTTTCATTCTTATAGCCACAAATAAAACGATACAAATATTTCATACTGAACTCTTCAGTTGTTACTGAGTAGTCCATATATAACCTTGGCATTTTAGAGTAATCCTTATGTTTCGTAAGACTTGTAGCTTAGAATCCACCTATAGAAATTTTAATTTATTCCATTAGGCGAAAAACAAGATTTTGGAAATCTTTATTTGTATATTTTCCATTATGTATCCCACCTGAATAAGAGGATTAAATATGGCTCAATACAAGAACCCCGCAGACTATTCTCCTCACTGCATTCTCGTTTACCACAATACGTAGCAGTAAATAGTTGCGTTTCAATTTTGCTGGATATAACGAGTTTTGTTGGTCCAACTGAGCGCATTGCTTTTGGTTCAAACTATGCATAGGTATGAAAAACAAATTAAATATGTATACATATAATAAAATCAAACTTATTATGAGCTCATTGATCCTGGATTCGCTTCTAAAAATGAGCTGACAAAAAAAAAAATTGTAGCCTCAGCTTACATGCAGTGAGCCAGAAATGAAAATGAAGAGCATTTTGGCTCTTCCGTCGTTGACATATGTAATTTATGATTGCTGCACATTTCTCTCGATCTTATTGAATCTCTTCATTACACTTTCTAATCGGATTTGGAGACTTCTTCCCTGGAGAAACTACAATGCACGACTTTACTGGAGTCTCATATTCTTTTGAGTGTTCTGTGCTTTTTCTTGTCTGTTTCAAAATGGATTGATATGTTTCCAACTATCGGTAGTGTGATTATATGCTTTCGTCATATGTGAAAAATAAGAGGAACGTGGTAGATGCCATTTTTTAGGTGAACCCTCTATTTCTATGGGCCACTGGACCTATAATTAATTCTGGACAAGAATGTTACGTGAGAATTTATCATAAAACATGGCCATTCCGAAATCTAATCATTGAACAAGATGTGATGAGAATATTTACAAGATTATAAAAATTGTTTTAGAATTAATAATTAATAAAAAAAAAAAAAAAAAAAGGAAAGACCGACGATTTTAACATTTTAGCAGTAAAAACTGTGGATTGATCAGGGTTTCAACAGATATTTGTTTTTCTAAAGTCCTTTGGCAACCTTAAGCTTTTTATTTGTACCTCAAGCTGTCAACATGACTTTTGATGTTTTTGTTTTTTTCCTGATTCGTGACGTTACTATTTAACTAAACATATGCCATTGGTCATACAACATTGTAGGATACACAAGGCACTGCATGAAAACGACTACCACCGGTCGCAAACGCTAGTAGTTTTGGTAAATTGAATTCATTTTAGAGTGCTATTTTGACTAATTGACTCTTTAGAAAACCAAGAAGTTATTTATCAATACACTTTTCTTTTTCAGATCTGTTTCAATTAGTGGATTGTTAATTTAGTGAAACGTTAAAAGAAAAATAAAAGGTATTTTAAGCAATAATTTATAATTAACACTATTAGATATTTTTCTTAAAGGGTACTGTGCAAATTTAATATGATCAGTAAGAGGAAGTAATTAATATTTCATTTAGTTAAAAATCTCCTTTTTTTTTTTTTTTTTTTTTTTTGCACATGAAAAAGGTCTGTCCCTAATGGGTGGATGTAGTAATTGAGTGACAATGTATCTGTAATTGTCTGATGTTTGGTGGAGAGATGGATCAAATAATGACAATAAAAGGAAAATAATGCCAAAGCTGCAAAATAAACAAAGAGGTAGCGTGAAAGAAAGTGAAGTTAATGAAGTGTATTTAATTGTGCTGAAAGAGTAGAGACATGATGTGAGTTTGGATTCCCGCACACATGCAACATCTCAATAGAATGTCTTTGGTAATCATCCTTCATCCTTTATAATTATTTTTCCTATTAAACTAATCACTTTCTTAATCATCAAATAAATGAATATCTTCGCTGACACATCTAAAACCTTTAAGCTTGTGTTTCTTAAGGCTTTCAACTGCATTTTCTTTTCTTCAAATTAGAATAAATCAGGTGATATTTATTAGCGTATCTATCAATAATGTTCAAGAGTTATGTTAGTCACACACCGTAATCTTAACTTTTAAACGGAAATAGACAAAAACTTAATGGGAATTTTGTTAATTTAGCAGCTTGATCCAATTTCTGTAAATTAGAGAGGTAGATTGTCGTGATTAAAATAACTAGTTTTAACTGTAAATTTGAACAGATGATTGAAGATATGTAGTCAATGTTTACACATTGTAAAAGTTTCTTGAAAGGAAAACGAATTTCCAATTCATACATAATTATTGAAAAACAAACTTATTTGATAGAAAAACATTGACAAGATTGAGTCTGGAGTGACAAGCTAAGGTACATATTCGAAGCATATTGAAGTACGTAGAAAGTAAGTAATTAAGGAGGAAGTCCCTACAAAAGTAAAAGATTCCAATCTGTGTTACTGCTTTTCTGTTTTTTTTTTTTTTTTTTTTTTCTTTCTCCTTTAACACTTCTATTTTTTTTGCACATAATGATGATCACCACATTGGTGCACGCTGCTAGGAGCTAGTGTTGATCTCTGTGTACTAGTCCTTTTAACAATCTCGAGTAAAGTATACTGCTTAAACAAAATTTGTTGATTCGATTAATTTAAATTTGCACCGAATTGTCCCCTAAAAGAGTTAAATGCTTTCTATATTGTTATGGCTTGAACAAGAGACCTTTAGTTAGGATAGAGGGATTTCAATCATTCCATCATATACGTGATAAATGAATTAAAAGTACGCATCAATAAAACCCCACCTCTATAGGATATTTTATACTGCAATATCGCTAAAATCCATCTGCATTTAATTAAATATAGATGGAATGACGATGATTGCTTTCTCTAAAAAAGATATATAATTCAAAATTGACCCTTCCTTAGAATAAAAACAAAAAAGAAAGGAGTAGGAATCAGAAAAAAGAGAAAGGGAAAGAAGTAACCAAGATCATTTAGATCTAAATTGGTTGCAACAATAGACTTCCTTCAAGTTTTGGCACCCACATTTTATGTGTAAAAGGAAAAAGAAAGTGCGGGAGGTAGAAAAAAGACATACTCTCTCCGCCCTAATTTATATGACATACTTTATGGGCGAAGCTACAGTTTGGTAGAGTCTGGAAAAACTTAGTAAGTTTTGTTTAGATCATATATCTGTATTAAGAAATTTATTAAATGTGTACAAATATTTAATTGTGACTTAAACAAACTATAAATTTGATAGCAATTCATAACACATGAACTTCAAATTTTGATTCTACCTCTGCTCCCTTTCCTTTATACATAGTATGTCCTAGAAAAAATATTACACTTTTTTATTTAGAAATAATTTAACTTTAAACTTATGATTTTACCCTTAATGAGATTAATTACAGCCTCATGTATGTCTATGGTTTATCTCAAACAACAATTTTCAAAAATCTTTTTTGAATATATATATATATATATGTATATATCGTGTCCAATCAAACACCTCCAAATAAGTTGGGAGATAAAGGGAGTAATATAACAAGGATTTAACTTTTATAGACCGGCAATATTTTCTTATTAGGTCACATAAAAGATAATGAAAGGCAACTATTTCTATTTAGTTGAATTAATAACCTAAAAAATAAGATAGAAATATTATTCTACGGTATGTTAAATTCCAATAATTGTGTACAGAATATCCCTATACACAATTAATGAATATAAGTTAAATTCAGGTACAGTAACACTCAAAATAGTTTGGTGATATGACATTTTGTAGAAATGTGGTGTGGTGGGAATGGGGTGGCCCAGACCGAACAGTTGTATAGCCAAACGTTATTTGCAAAAGACAATTCTGCTGTTGCTAATTCACTGTTTTATTGATGCTCTTGTTTTTTTTTTTAACATGATGGTGTAAAAGTAACCCTCAACTCAATTTTGACCAAAAAGAGTCTTTCCAAGTGAAAAAAGAGCTTGCTATTCAAACTCAAATGATTGTGCAGTGGGCTGGTCCTCCATCAATAGGCATGAAAATAGGGGTTAATTTGTAATTTCAAAGGGAGTACTTCCAATTTATATACTGTAGGCGTAGAAAAGATGACTGACAAAAATAAAAGACTTATGTGTACACATTGTAATATGGATCTGCTGGCACAGTAGTTGGTGTAATGTAATGTTGCTGTGCATGTATTTATGCATGCAAATTTACTGTGCCCATCAACTGTAATAGTGATTTAGTTGTGTACTTTTGTCTTCGTTATTTTACCTGCTTGGAATTTTCTTTTCTTATCGTCGGTCCAATTGATGTCCATCAAATCAAGTTTGGGGACATTGTGAATGGATTGGGATTTGGGAACCCAAAAATCCTAACCGAGATGAAAAGCTTAGGTCTTATCTGTCTAAATTTGATTAATAAAATTACTCAATACTTATACCTGATAGGCAGTGGGAGCCACATGCAATCAAGATGTTCAAATTTATCGAAAAAATATATTGCACAAATAGATTAAAAATTAGTATATATTGTATATTATTTTGAATACCATGAACACAAAAGAAATACACACATGTTTAAATCAATATTAGGTGTGACGTCTATGATTTTTTTAAAATCCCCTTATTAGAATTCTTGATAAAAGGTAATCTATAGTTATGAAATGAAATAATCGAGATACAAAAACTAGTCCGGATACCCATTAAAAACCCCTCTCAAACACTCCCTCCACCCCCAGTCACTGCCAACCCCTTTAATTTCCAGCAAAAAAAAATAATTAAAAAATCTATATATAAATAGAAAACATTTTATTTTTTTCTGCCCAACCCAATCTTCTTCATTGAGAAAGAAGTTTATTAAAGGAGACTCTTCAAGAATACCTGGTGAAAGGTGAAGCAAAGGCAAGTAAGGGGGGCTATGAAGAGAAAGCTGATAAAAAGTTGAAAGTCCAAAAGCTATCTATGGAGAGATCAAAAAGCTGATCATACCTAAAGAAAAGAAAAAGGCTTTTTATTATTTTCCTCATGGTTTTTAGCTCTTTCTCTTCCCCACATCTTCTTCAAACACCCTCTCTCATATCTTAGAGTTTCATTAATTTACAAGAAACCTAGGAGTTACGTTTAATATTACATCTTGTCCTTACTCCTTTCACTATAATTTCTATACACAAAAATCAAGAATCCATTTAAGTCATGTTTAATTCTTCAACAGACCCCTTCACTTCCTCAGAGAATGGAAACAATTGTAACAATAAAAGAAAAAGAAGGCCAGCTGGAACCCCAGGTACAATTCTTGAAAAATTTAGCATTTTCCCAATTTATTTCCTTTTTTTTTTTTTTATATCTAATACTTATGTTTGTATTATTCTTGCTATGTAAATGAATTTGCTATAGATCCAGATGCAGAAGTGGTATCCCTATCACCAAAAACTTTATTAGAATCAGATCGATATATGTGTGAGATCTGCAATCAAGGATTTCAAAGGGACCAAAATTTACAAATGCATAGAAGGCGGCACAAAGTACCATGGAAGTTGCTAAAAAGAGAAACCCCTATTGTGAAAAAAAGAGTTTTTGTGTGTCCAGAACCGACTTGTCTACACCATGACCCTTGTCATGCTCTTGGTGATCTTGTTGGTATTAAAAAGCACTTCAGGAGGAAACATAGTAATCACAAGCAATGGGTTTGTGAGAAATGTAACAAAGGGTATGCTGTTCAGTCTGATTACAAAGCACATCTCAAAACATGTGGCACTCGTGGCCATTCTTGCGATTGTGGCCGCGTTTTCTCCAGGTCAGTTAAAAGATATTTACATGTAACTGTACATAAAAATAAAAATTAAAAAAGACAAATTATCTGCTGCAATAGTTTCACTATGTTATTAGCTCTAATATTTTTTATCCTATTTTGATGATGCTGATTGAGATTTGTTAATTATTTTCATATTAGTCTAGATGAGTGCAAGCTGGCCCGGATACCATGGTTATAAAAAAAAAAAAAAAAATTAGTTGTAACGGAGTGTTTAAGCTTTGTGAGAAGGAGAAAAAACAAAGAGCGAAAAATGCGAAGGTTGTTTCCATCCATGGATATAGCAGCCTTATTAGTGATTTATTTTTATACTATGTGGCTCCCCAGAAATCAGGTTTCAATCGGCCCATTCTTGATACTTTAAAATTCTCCATTTGTTATACTTAGCATCTCAATCCTATTTCTTTATTAATTAACATGTGTATTGGGTTTCTTGCTCATGGTTATTTTATTAATTCCATGTTTCTATAAGGAATGTGTTCATTGACTTCTCCAGAAAACATTCTGCTTGTTAATTGAAAAAGTACGAAGATCTTTGATCCTATCAATATGCTTCAATCATATCTAAATATCAGCTCGGCTGCGTTCTCTCTCTCTTTTTTTTTTTTAGGTGCGGTGTAGGGTAACCTTTTCATTAGTTATATTAAAGGTGTATTCATTCTAGTTTTAGTTGACATTTTAATCGCACTCAATATTTTGGTTACTTCAGCTTTATTTCTTGTTCACATATTCGATAGACTTATGGTATAACCCTATTTGATGAAGTACGCAAACATATCTCTTTTAAAAGCTTAATATGTCAAAAAGAGTAGACTTTTATTTACCTAATTACGTCTTCAGTATACTAAAAATTTAACGAAATGATTCAATTTGTCTTTGTTAATTTAGGGTGGAGAGCTTCATAGAGCACCAAGATGCTTGTAGTTTTGGCAAGCTTCGATCAGAATCACAATCTTTACAATTACCAACACCTTGCCTTTCTCGTACAGCTTCAAGTCCCAGCCCTTCAAGTGATCACACTAATAATCTCATAAGTACTAATGTCCCATGGCCTACTTTTCTTATGGCTACTCCAAATGCCATAATAAAGAAACACAATTTAGAGCTCCAGCTCTTGACTACTAATCCTACTACAACATCTTCATCTAGCCCCATTGATATCTCCGTCTCGTCTAAATCTCGCGAATATCACTCCACTCATAATCTTCAACTATCCATTGGTTCATCGGATCTGAGCGAGAAAAATGACTCGGAAAATAATGACACGCACAGATCGAGAAATGGTCTAGATGAATTTTCGCGGGAGCGGTTAAGGCAGGCCATGGGTGAAAAGGCCTATGCGGAGGAGGCAAGAAAGGCAGCCAAGAGAGAAATTGAATTGGCGGAACAAGAATTGGCCAATGCCAAGAGAATTAGAAGACAAGCACAAGTGGAATTAGAAAAGGCTCAAGCATTGAAGGAAGAAGCAATCAGGCAAATTAATTTTACTCTTTCACAGATCACATGTCATGCTTGCAAACAGCAGTTCCAAGCTAGAAGGATATTAACAACATCAACAAGTATAGTTCCTACTTATCAAGTTGAGAGGAATGATGACCAAAGTATTCATCTCAAGTATGCTACTTGCCAAACATCACTTCTCTAGTTGTACTAGTTAATATTGTATTTCTTCATCTCTACTTTGGACATGTTTCTCTTTCCTTATTGTTTCATTTTTGGGTCCTTTCATTTTATTTTGTTGAATGAATATAAGTTTAGTGTGGATGCTGCTGCTATGATTAGTTTAGGTACTTGGATTACCAAGCTCGGCTGTCAAAAAGAGTTACTTGGTGTTACTTTTTTATCTAGTTCTTGCATGGTGAGAGCCATAATAGAGTTTTTCAGCAACGTAATAATATGAAAGTGAAATCTCTTGTGGTATGAAAATTTCCAGGGGTTCTTGATTTTATGACTCTCAATTTCAGTTTATGGGATCACTTGTCTTTGTAGTTTGTTTTAAATAGAATGATACATTTCTATATATTTTAGAATCATTTAATTTTAAACTTATCACTTACCCTTAATAAGTTGATTTATAGTCAAAAACTATTTGTCTTGTTTAGAATCACATATAAAAAAATAAAAAAATAAAAAATTGAAAACTTAATTTTGTGCATCATATAAATTGAAATGCAGGGAGGACTATTGATCATTAATATCGTAAGTTTGTATACCAACTTTTCATTAAGTTGAGTGAGTTGTGTTTCCTTCTTTTTCTTTGGAAAATAAGGCAAAAAAGAGAAAGGAACAGCTAGAAAACAGTGAATTTAATATATTATCTGCGATACCCTCAGCTTTTTGGTAGTGTTAGATTTTACGTTTGGACTATTTCAAGATCATTGTTGGCTAAGGTGGTCAGAATATGGTGATGAACCCGCCCTGTCCTGACAATAAAGAACGGTACTACCATCATAATAATTGCATAAAATTACACTCAAGTATATATGTATCTGACTAGGCAATAATGTGAGATGTAAAAATATGAGGTTACCTTTTAAATTTCAACAAAAAATAAAATATTAGTTCTTGATAATTGCGAAATCAAAATTTATGAGTTTTCTCAATCTATCATCAAACTCATATTTTTGTTTAATTATTATTAGGTTAATAATTAAATATTTAGAGATATTTAATAAATTTTTAATACAAATGCGCAACCCAAGAAAAAGCTACTGTTTCGTCCAAATTCATACCTAGTAAGGTAGCTTCACCCCTAACCGTTGATAGAAGATAACAGATATGCTGAAAAATAGTAGAGGTGCATCTGCGAAAACTTAATTGGCACATACCGTTATTAGAAAAAAAAAAATCTGTTCAATTTTATATAACACTCTTTTTAGTATGTTTCAGGGGAAAAATACAGATTTCTATACTTGAGAAATCTTTTATTTCAAAATTAACACTCCATAATAGTAGTCGTCCTTTTACCCTCTGCTAGGATGCAGAAATATGATAAATGTAAAAGAAAGAAGAGCATGTTTTTCAGTGCCAAAGTAATAATGGGTTGATGACAGAAAGGTCCCTTTCAAACTATAAGACACAAACAAACACATTCATTCATTTACCAGTACTCATCACTGCCCCGCTTTCCTTCTTTGTATTTCTCTTCATCAGAATCAGTAGCAAAGGCAGTAGTGAGAGTACAGTTCCTGCGAGAAAAAGACCACAGCATCTTCCTTCCTGCACAACTCTTAGTTCAATGAAAAATAACTTCAAATCTAACTATGTGTGGGATCTTTCTTGACCAAAATGGCCGAGTCCCAAAGAATTCCATCCACTCTTTTCAGTCATATAACAACATGAATTAATGTAACTTATTAAACCAGCTTAATACTCCCTCCGGTTAAAAAAGAGTGTTCACTTAGCTTTTATTTTTTGATAAAAAAAGAGAGTTCACTTACACATTATTAAAAAATTAACCTTATTTTTTTTCAGATTTGCTTCTATTAAATGTTAAGTGATCAAATCCCAATACCTATTTAAATAAGGATAGTTTAGTCAAATTACCTATTTTTGTTTAGGAATTAGTATTTTCTTAAGGGGTATGCAAATGGCTAAGTGAATACTCTTTTTGAATCGGAGGAAGTACATTTTTATCAAGTCACCATCAGCTAATGTTTATCATAAAATTTAATTTATTTGTAATTATCCTCTTATAATATGACTTGGTGTAAATATTTTTTACATTGTTAGGGCATAAAACATACATTGATCCTGAAAACAAGTCAAGTCAACTATTTTGCTAAATAAAAGGAAGGTCGTATATGATTGATTAAAGACAATGCCTGAAATGTAAGAAAAGGTAGAATTTTGAAATTTTGTTTCATACATAGACTGCAATACGCATATGCTACATTAGCTTAACGTTCAGAAAAGATCTAGATCATGAAATCTTTTTTTATTTATTTCAAGAATGATGTGACTAGAAAATACTGAGCCCAACAATATATAGTTGGATGAATTAGAATGATGAATTATACTAATTGAGTTTCGTTCAAAGTAAAAAGAGAGAGTTACTGGCAATAAAGTGAGAAAGTATTGAAAGATAAAAGGCTCAAGCTAGCTAGGTTGTCTCAACTTGTAGACTTGACAGTATGAATCTTTGCATACTTTCCATGCATTCATTATTTATTCACGTGCATGCAGGATATGTAACAGATGTGATTATATTGATTTGTCCCGTATTTGATACTGTCTTCTCTACAAAGATACTACTGCGTTATTTCAAACTTAATAATTTGGAATATTGTGGAAAGGAATACTTGTAATAACGCATTTTAGCTAATTAATTACTGAACTTGCAATTGATTAACAATGGGGTTGATCATATTACACAAATACTGTTATGAGTTATGATTTAAGTGTTAAGTATTTTTGAAAAAGTTATAGTAACAATTAACCTTAAAAGATTAATAATATTGATCGATAGTATATACTAGTACTACGACAGTAGCTAAAGCTGAAGTGTAAATTAAAAGGGCCCTACAAGATTCAAGGAAAGCATTTCCACTTGTTTCCGAAATGGCGACCCCACGTTTGTCTCTGTCTTAATGCTATTGTCACCCAAATAAATCAGTGTGCTGATAAGTTTGGTTAGAGATAGAGCAGTTTGTGCTAGCTGTTTCATTAGGTATGGGAAAGCAAAAACCCCCCTTTATGCATTCTAGACGACTCCTCTAGCATGGTCTTTAATTCCAGGGACGTATATGAGCAATCAGAGAATCTAGCTGGATTAAGTACTACGTACATCCTTAAGGGTGTGTGCGGTACGAACGAAAAATATTTTTCATTTTCAGGAAAATATAATCTAAAGAAACTATGATAGTTGAGGGTGGGGAGTACTAGAGGTTGGAGGTGAAGATGAAGTGTGTTGGAGCGTAGGGAGGCCACAATGAATAGGGAATGCCACTTGAGGATTTCGTTTTCCTTACTTTTGATAGGAAGGTCGTTTTCCTCATTTTTAAGAAACTTGTTTTCTTAAAAAAAATGTTTTAGAAAATTTTGACCAACCCATCATGGAAAAATTTAAAAACATTTCGTGTCTCGAAAAATCAAAGATAACATATTGTGATATCCTATGATTCTTCTTTTCAATTATTGGTCCAAGGGAGTGATATTTGATAGCTTGCTCTTGAGTTTAACTACTTGTACTTTATAAATTCAAAGGTTTAAAACTTGCTTTTGAACGTGTATTTGATTTGTCCGTCACAAATGCTTTGATAGTCGCCAACAGGGTAGACTGTACGCAGACCTTACTAGAGTGTACGCAGACCTTACCTCTACCTTGAGAGGTAGAGAGGTTGTTTCCGATAGACCCTCGGTATAAGTACAAACAATTTAAAGCAAAGATAGAAAAGGAAATAAAGAAAGAGGACAAGTCATGATAAAGCTATTTGAAGAAAAGAAAAAAAAAAAGAAGTAGCTACCACAGATAAAGAAGACAATTGTAGTACAAGAAACAATGATAGTAGCAAAAACCAAAGGATAAGAAACTATAAGAGCAATACTACGACTACTACCCTTCTACCCTAATTTGTGTCCTCCATGACTTTCTATCTAAAGTCATGTCCTCGATAAGCTGGAACTGCGCCATATCCTGTTTAATCACCTCTCCCCAATACTTTTTCGTCCTTCCTCTACCTCTCCGGAAACCGTCCAAAGCCAACCTCTCACACCTCCGAACTGAGGCATTCGAGCCTCTCTTCACATGTCCAAATGCTTTTATAGTCGCCATGAAGAGTAATTGCAATTTTGATCTTGAACATCTTGATATTTAATTTATTATCCTTCTTGATCTTAATTAAAATGCTTGAAAGTTGTATAGGAATGCTTAACTGCAAAAGCTTACAGAGAGACAGAGGTTTCTTGACTCTTCTTGTTCCATAGGTGTGAGCTAGAGTCGTGGATGAAATAGCGTATAAGAAAGGCCAATGGACCTTTGGACTTGCACCATATGGATGGGCTCATCTAGTATAAGTCCAACTAAATGGACTAGCCCAATAAAAATAGATCTTTACTTAAATTTATTTAGATTTAAATAATTAATCTAATTGTATTAGTCAATAATATTTATTTGAATTAATATATATCAAATTTATGTTATCCAAAAAATTTATGAATTTAAATCACCTCTACCTCCAAGTCACTTTCTTCATCCAATATATCTTACCAGCTAGTTATCTACTTGTGAAGTGCACTTGCATTAATCAATTGAAAAGGATAAGTATTTAGGTATTAGTTAATGTATCTATTAAGGGTTATTTCTGTAATTGTATATGCATTAATTCTTGTAAAAATACCTCATATATGATCAATGAAAGTAACATTGGTTTTACCATTACATGGTATCAAGAGCCAAAGGAAAAAAAAAAAAAAACTACCTAGGTCAGGAACTTCATCCGCCGCCACTGGTGCCATTGTGTCTGCTGCTTCAGCAGCAATGCTGCCATCACTGTCATTTAATCCCACCTATCAGCTCCCAATTAAACTGACTTCAGCGAACTTCTTACTTTGGCGGACACAATTTCTACCTGTGATTCGTGGTTATGGATTAGGGCATCATCTTGATGGCTCTCAACCAATTCTAGAAAGAATTCTTGGTGAAAATCAATTGAATCCTGAATATCAAAATTGGGTACGTCGGGATCAGACTGTTTTAAGTTGGATTGTGACCTCTGTTTCAGAGAGTGTGTTACCATAAATAGTAGGCGTAGAAACATCTCGTGCAGCCTGGGAAAAATTGACTTCGGCGTATGCTCCGGCATCGAAGTCCAAAATTCGGGAATTGAAGAATCAGTTGTATATTGTTCGTTGTGGATTTGATTCTATTGGGATGTATATTCAGAAAGCTAAGAGTATAGCAGATCAACTTGCTGCTTAACAACATCCTGTTAATGACAACGATCTTGTTGAGTATGTTAAAGCCGGCTTAGGTATGTCTTATCGCCCGTTTACAAGATCTCTTGACGTGGCACAAACTGATGTATCTTTTGATACCTTATATGGTCTCCTTTTGATAGAAGAAAGACAATTGCAGCATGAAGAAATTTCTTCAATTGCGCCAACTGCCCACTTTGGAATGGCTCAACCTCAGCGTAGGCGAGGTCGCGGCCGTGAAAACCGAGGACGTGGCAGGGGTGGTTACTTTGCTTCTCCATCACCACCTGGCCATGGGTTCTCTGTTCAAACTGCTGCCCCAAACAACCAATTCTATGCTCCAGTCACTCAAGCAGCACCATTGGATACTTCTACCATCAATTGTTATAATTGTGGAGGCCTCGGACATGTGTCTCGTGTTTGCCCTTCACCGAAAACTGGGAATGCTAAACCGGTGTCAATAAACCATCCTCTAACCTTGGTAGCACCTCTTCCAAACCCACTCAATCATGGCTTATGGACAGTGGCACCACACACCATCTTACTGCTAATCTTGACAACCTTGCTATTCACTCTGAATATCAGGGTCCTGAAGAAGTTGTGCAAGGTAATGGTATTAGATTACCTATATCTCATATTGGTTCTTCTTCTTTGCATGTTCCAGGTGCTTACTTTCATTTAAAAAAAAATTTGTGTGTCCCTATTGCCAAGAAAAATTTACTTTCTATTAGTTCCTTTGTTAAGGCTAGCAATGTTTCTTGTGAATTTTTTCTTGACTTTTATCTTGTGAAGGATTTGGAAACGAGGGCTTTGCTATTCAAAGGCCCGAGTGACGATGGGTCTCTATCACTTTCCAGTGTCACCGTTGCAGTCTTCTATCCAATCATACTCTGCAACATTGGGAACGTGGCATGCTCGGCTTGGACATGCTTCTCCTTCTACAGTTCGTCGTTTAGTCTCTAGTAATAGTTTAGGTACTGATAGCTCTAGTAGTAGTGGTTCATTGTGTCAGGATTGTGTAAAGAGCAAAATTCATATGCCTTTTTCAGTTTCGGAATATTCAGACAGTGGTCCTTTAAATTTGATTTGTTCGGATATTTGGGGTCCAGCTCCAGAAATCTCAAACGATGGCTTTCGTTATTGTGCTATATTTTTTTTTATCACTTTAGCAAATATTCTTGGATCTATTTGTGCAAACGTGATCCTATGAGTTTCAAGCATTGACTTCCTATTTGCGCACACATGGGATCACACAACGTGTTTCCTGTCCATATACCCCTGAACAAAATAGGTGTGCAGAAAGGAAACATAGGCATGTCACTCAAACTGGTCGTGCACTTCTTTTTCACTCTCACGTCCCCTCTAAATTCTGGACAAATGCATTTGAAACGGTTGTCTTTGTTATCAATTGTCTCCCCACCTCTCGGTTAAATCATAAAATTCCATACGAGATTCTGTTTTGTGAACAGCAATGACACGATTACAATCTATTGCGTGTTTTTGGTTGCTTATGTTATCCTTGGCTTCATCCTCGTACGCAAAACAAATTAAGTGCTTGTTCCACTCCCTGCGTCTTTCTTGGCTATAGTCGCACTCACAAAGGTTATAAATGTTATGATCGTGTCTCTAATAAATTTTTTGTCTCACACCATGTGTTGTTTGATGAACATGTGTTCCCCTTTGAAGTAGTGGATGGTGTGTGCGTTGGATCTACTAAGCCCGATACAAACCCATCCCTTGCTATTACTACGCATGTTGTTCCAGCTATACATATGCATCCACCAATGCCGCCACATTGACCACTAGTAAATCAAGAACCCACCTCGCCTCATCTGCCATTCTCTCCGACACTATCTCCATTATAGGTTTCTTCTATCTCATCTGGCACTGGATCACATGGTATACAAGTTCAAGGCCTTAGCATTTTAATTGATGGTGATGTTCTTGATTCTCCAGGTGACTCTAATTCTAATGGTGCTACTTCATTGGGTTTAGTCACACCCACTCGCAATCATCCAATGGTTACACGAAAGACAAACGGGAAATCTTAAGCCCAAATATATCCAGTCATTCTTTGCCTCCTCTAGCCTTACTCTTGATCTCACATGTTATACTCAGGCTATTAAAATTCCTGAATGGAGATCTGCTATGTCCGTGGAGTATAATGCATTAATTACAAATGGTACATGGAAGTTGGTTCCGCCTGATCAAGCTTCGAATGTAATTGATTGTAAATGGGTTTCCAAGACAGAGAAAAAAATAGATGGCTCTATTGAACAACATATGGCCAGATTAGTCGCTAAGGGTTTAAATCAACGCCCTGAAATTGACTTGATGATACTTTCAGTCCTGTTGTCAAACCTACAACTATTCGACTATTGCTTTCTATTGCCGTGTCACAAGGATGGATTGTTAATCAGCTTGATATCTCTAATGTGTTCTTGCATGGCAAGCTAGAGCAGGATGTATACATGGTTCAACCCTAATCTCCCTAATTACATATGCAAGCTAGAGAAGTCTATTTATGGCCTTAAACAAGCTCCTCGAGTCTGGAATAAATGTTTGACTGATGCCTTGCGTGAACTTGGTTTCCAAGGCTCCAAAATAGATTCTTCACTATTTTTTCGAAGCAAAGGCACATAAAAACTATTTTATTTGATCTATGTTGATGACATTATAGTCTTGGGCACATCTATGCATCTAGTTGCTTCATTGCTTCAACAGTTGGAAATTTGTTTCTCCTTACGCGACTTGGGCAAACTAAATTACTTTTTGGGTATTGAAGCTACGTGGTGGTCTGATGAGCTGTTGTTACATCAGTCTAAATATACACATGATATCTTGGAAAAGAGTAGCATGTTAACTTGCATTGATATTTTTACTCCCATGTGCCCGAGTAATAAGTTGCACGCAAGTGACAATGCTCAATTCCTTGATGATAGTCTCTATCGAAGTATCGTTGGTGGCTTATAATATATCACTTTCACTAGACCAGATATTTTGTTCTGTTAATAAAGTCTCTCAATTTATGCATAGTCCGACAGAGAAACATTGGGCGGCAAGTAAGCGTATCTTGTGATATATGAAATCCACTTCCTCTAATGGTATTTTCTTTCCAAATCAGAACTCTCTCCAATTACAAGGATATTATGATGCCGACTGGGGAGGAAATATAGATGATCAGAAGTTTACTACTGGGCTTGCAATCTTCTTAGGTCCAACGCTCATTTCTTAGTGTTCTCGCAAACAACAATTTGTCTCGCACTCCACTACTGAGGCCGAATATCGATCTCTTGATGTTCCTAGTGAACTTCTATGGATTCGTCAATTGTTGAAAGAAGATGGTCTATCTTCTGGTTCCGTGCCTTTCTTGTGGTGTGACAATTTAAGTGCGAGCTATCTTACAGCTAACCCGGTGTTCCACTATCGCACCAAACATATGGAGATCGATTTTCACTTTATTCGGGATCTTGTGCTCAAAATGGAACTTTAGGTCCAATATATTTCTTCACATGACTACCTTGCGGATATTCTTACGAAACCTCTCTTGAAGGATCGTTTTTGTGATTTACATGGCAAGTTGAGCCTTATACAGTCAGACCTCTCTATAACGGCATCCGCATATAACAGCAACTCTCTATAACAGCCAAGTTTTTTTGGAAACGAATTTTTATGTTATATTTTACTTCTCTATAACTTGACATTTCACCTATAACAGCAACAACCAACTTTATAATAGTACGCTCTTTGTAAAATTACCCCCATATAATAGCTATCTTCTTTTTTTGGTAATATAATGATTAACCATCTTTATAAAAATAGAATATCTATGATTACCAATAATAAGTGTAGAGATTTTGATCAAATATTTGATCCTTTAATACAATATTTATGACAAAAAATATCATATGAATATATATGGTCATCATTAAAAGATTTTCCTTCGTTATACAAATTGTGATTAAACTTAGAATTTGACAATTAAAAATGAAAAATTAGATTTTATGCATCTTTTTTGCCTATAACAGCAAAATATTATTTAAATGTCAATGCTGTTATAGGTATATAACTCTTAAAAAAATTCTCTATAACGACGTTGTTAAAATTTGATCAACGATGTTGTTATAGGTATTAGATAATGTATCTATTAAGGGTTATTTATGTAATTGTATATGGAGTTTAAATACCTCATATATGATTAGTGAAAGTAACGTTGGTTTTATCTTACAAAAAAGACAATTGGAGGGGATATGTTCCGCAAGAACAGTAAGCTGGTGATTTGATGGAATTGTCTATATTGATGCTTTCAAAAATGTCCACTATTAATCCACAGTGTGAAATATTTACAAAATCAAATAGAAGAGTACAAACTTAGGCAAGACAATGGCCTCCTTCCTAACTCGTTTTCTTTGTGGAATGCAACAGTCAAAGCTTTGGATTATTCCACTGTCACCAAAGAGAGACAACATAAAACAACCCCGCTAGTGAAATATTGGTCTTTTTAATTTCTAGCTAACTCCTACCCATAATATGATCACATTTATCTGTGTACGGACAGTGACAGGTTTAAAATTTCGAATCAATGAATTATGTATTCTAAATTGACCTATTTTTATTTTATTTTCTCTTATACACGCATATGATACGAATTAAACGAATTGAGTTCCCTTCATTTTGCATTTGCAATTTTCTTAATTATTTGGGAGGCTAAAGATTTTTTTCCTCATGTCTTTTATGTATTCACTTACTCATTACCAAAAAATTCATCATTATCAAAGACTTGGATCTGAGATCTCTAATTAAGAAAGAAGAAATCCAATCGATTCTATACCACGCAACTTGGTGGTTATCAAAATTTTAATGTACAATGGTGTCTAATTAACCACAACCAAAAACAAAACGAACAAACAAACAAAAAAATCAGTGACCATATGTGAAGTTCCTTATTCTATTGACAGTTTATAAGTGGGTCGTTTTTGTTGAGTGATGTGTCTCATCAAATTTTCCAATTATTTCAGCCATTATTAGTAAAGAACAATGCAAAACTGGTACATAGAAAATTCCAAAAATATATTCTGTTTCACTTAGCTAATAAAGGACAAGCTGACAGCGGTATGAGAGTTGAGACATATTTTCCTAGATACCAGTGTACTATTAGCTTATATTGCCAAAATGAATCATGCAATTTCCACCTTACCATCACGTTCTTGTGAAAATTATCTGCAAGTTGTTGCTTTTCAGCATTGCGGGAATTTGTTGTCATTGTAATTGTACATTTGTTAAGAAATCCTCATTTGTATTATTTTAGTCATTAAGTGAATAAGATTAAAAGAATATATATCAGCTTAACGAGGTTTGACTATCCAAAAAGATCCCCAAATCTCCCTATAGTTTGCTCAGCCATTTAGCTACCAGAATATTTTCTTAATTGTTCAGGTGATCCGTTTATTATTTTTGGTTCTTTCTTAAATGAGAATAGTTATTAACTAAATAATCTAAATCTGCTGTGCTATTAGCAATAAGCAGTGTGTCAAAAGTCTTGAGTCATAGCAGTTTTACTTATCATGGAGCAGAATTAGGGGTGACAAACGAACGGATTGAACTGAATTTGAATGGATCAAGATGGACTAAATTAGTAAATAAATATGTCATTATCATCTCGTTCAAAAGTCAGCTGGGTTGGGTCAAAATGGGCTTACAATGGGTCATAGTCCAAACCCATCCAAGTTTTAGTTTTTTTTCGGTTTGTTTTCATATAATTTGTTTAATTACCAAAACTAATAAAACTTTTTTTTTTACTGTTCAACATGGCTATATATAACGAACCAAATAAGGAAAATTATTTAAATTTTTTGACAAAATCTTAAGTCAAAGACATTTCAAGACGGATTGAGATAATAAATGAGTGGTCCATATATTTACGTGCTAATAATACAAGTATACAATCCAAAGCAGAAGATAAAAAAAAAAAAATAGATGTAATTATGAAGGACAATAAAATTTAGATTAGAAGTTTTATGAAGTTCAGAAGCAAAAAAATGTGCAAAACCAATAATACAACGACGTGCCATAATAATATTATATATGAACAAATTATTAACTATAATACATTATACAGGTTACAATCAAATACTTAAAAGAAAATCTAAATGTATCAGTTTTAATTGCCCAAGAGATTAGCTCAAGGACACTTCAATCTTTAGATACTCGTCACGGAATATTTAAAGCAGATCTTGTCCCCAGGCAAATTCCAACGAAGATCAATGTTCGTACGGAATTAATCAAGAATGACTTACTAGTTTCTTTTAATATTATCAGTCAAATTTAGATTTTCAAAATATAATTAGTAAAGATAATTTCATAAAACACATCTCTAATAAATAATTTCTTAATTAGAACTTCGCGTCAACAAGAAACAAGTAAAAATGAAGGGAAAAATTAAGAAACTAGAAAATTAATGGATACATGAGGAAGATATGGATAAATACAAAATAAACAATTGTATAGTATTTATAGGAGCTTGTGCAATTGAGGAGCTTATTAATTAAGATAAGATGTTTAAGTGATGATCATTACAAATGTTTGTTCTTTCTCTCACTGCACTATCGTATAATTGCACGTTTTGGTTCTTTTCTAAAGGAGCTTTCTGATGTGTTTTTTTTAAGTCTTTGACCATATATATTGAAATTTGCCCCAAGAAACTTCTCTTTTTGGATTTAAAGGTAAGTCACCCCACTCACATGGCCTGTTTCTTGATAAATCATCTCCTCCTTAAAGGGGTAGAGAAAATAGATCAAAAGATTCCCCCAACGACAGGACCCCACCCTTCTTCATGCATTGATCATTAGGGTTTGTAGCCTTCCCATAACTTTTTACCCACCTCATTAAATCATAGTATTATATAAAGAGTTAATTGTATTTATTCAAGCTGTGGAAATAGCCACAAATGATTGCATTAGGTAAGTTGTCTACATCACATCTCTTCGGTGCGGCCCTTCCCCGAACCCTGCTAATACGGAATGCTTTGTGCTCCGAACTACCTTATTTGTATACTATATATACTTACTTGGATAACTTTTATAGTACTATTAGTATAGTTTAATCAGCTCTGTAGACCAGGTCGGTTAAGATGACCTAGTAAATGCTATTAGAATTATTATTGGCATTTACTAGGTCATTTAATTTTAACTAAAAGCTGTACAAATTAAATTGCATATGTTGATTACTCATAGACCTAAGTTTATAATTATTTTTAAGATAGAAAAGAAAAAGGAAGAGAGCTCTTTGCCCCATTTCTCACCTTTAGATCCTTCCTCACAAAGCATATGTCAATTCAAATTAAGAAGTTGCTTTTTTGATTGTTAAAAAAAACACATACATATATACACTGCACCCTTTTTGTTATCTTTATTCTTTTTCCGGTTTTCCATGTTACCACTTATGAATCCCTTTTTAATTTCACTTTTTGTTTGTTCTTCCATTCCATAGAATGCTTCATCGCCACTAAAATTACGGGACTAATTAATTTTATGCCTTACATATAGAGAGAGACAAACACACATATATAAAAGTGTCAAAGACTAGGCAAATATTGGTTCATAAGATGATGGCAAAGTGGTTGAGTCATAGAATAGCAACTTAGGAAGCCCATATTCAAATCCTAATTATAACAGTGACTCTGAGCCATATATATATACTAACCACCATCACGAGCAATGGTAGAGTTTAACGGGTTTGGCCAAACTCATCAGTAATTTTGACTCAAAGTATATATATGTTAGGAGATTCACTAAATATATACGAACATATTAAAACTGAACCTAGTTACAAGCACTTAAGATTATTGTCTCAAATTTATAAAGTTTAAATTCTGAATCGAACTTTGACTACCATGGCTGAGGTTGATGGAGGCAAAACGAGACTAAAAAGGCCCCCTTCCAGAAAAAAAAGGTTAACTCATTTCAACCAAAAAGATAAAGGAAAAGGGTGTAGAAAGAAAGAGAAAAATAAAGAGAAAGGATAGCAGCCCGTGCTCCCTGTCCTTTTTTCTTATTTTTTTAATGCTCCCTGTCCTACTTACTCGGTTACTCCTAATAAGTAATTGTACTTGAACTCTTAATTTTAGCTTTCATACATATCTAGAAGAATAAAGTTATATATCATTGAGCTAGTCTAGCTCTTTTCTTCTTTCTCCCCTTATGGGAATAAGAGGTGAGAGAGAGACAAGGGATCCTCTGAACATCGATTCGTAAGATTTTATACAAATGGTGTCGATATATTGCACATACACATATTAATTTTGATAAAATATATGTATAATTTTTTTTTAAGCGATATCAAAGAATGACATCACTTAGTTCAGTGAGCCTTTGCCACAAGAGGCAACAAATTTAGTGGGTAGATTACAGGTTCACGCAATGACGTGAATTCAATAACTTTTTATTAGATTTTATATATTGACAAATTATCGAATAATTATAAATATTTAATTGTGAACCTAGTTATTATTACAATACAATATTAAATTAAATTGTTGTAGATGATGAACCAAAAATTTCAAATCTTGAATCCCTTCTATCTGCATTGCATGCTAGGTCTCTATTGAAGTAGAACTGTTTTAGGCATAGTGACAATGAAACTAAGCACACTATCAATTGAAGTTAGGAAGAAAAAAGAGGAGAGAAGGTAGCTAGCTCTTGCTTGCAAGTGACAAACTCTACCTAAGTGACCTGACTAAAGCTGGTCTCAATCTGTCTATTTCTTAGTTGGCTTATCTCCATTAAGACTCTAAAGTTTGTCTGCGTGTACCTCAAGTTGTTACCCCATTTCTTCATATATGTAATTGACTGCTAACAAATAAATCCCTCAGTCATGTGTTGAGGAAAGTACTGGTCTAATTATATGGATTGTAATTTCTAGTGGGTGTTGGCATTCTTAGAATCCTTTTTTTTGTTTTGTTTATTTTGGGTTACTTCATTTCCAAAGACGGATTCAGAATTTACAGGTGACAAGTGTTACATTTCTTTCCATTAATATGTACACCTCACACAGATTATAAATTAAATTTGAATGTAGCAATGTGTATTAGTTTGATTTTGATCAGGTTCGGATCGATTTGCTTTGAGTTAACTCTATTCGATTCAATATGTTTTAATCCCCAAATATGAAAATAACATCTCTGCTATCAACAAGGCAAACAAAAACAATATTTTCAATAAGGGAATCAAACTTCTGCTATCAACATACAAGTTAAGACAAATTTTTAATAGGAGGAATGACAACACTTTCTATCAAATTCATCACAATTAATTGGGAATTCTAACTTTCAAAAGTTATAAGGGCATAGGACAACCAAATGGCGGGCCATTTTCAGCATTCAAAATGTTCTCCTTAAAATCAACAAAAAATATATTGCTTTGAGTAGGATTCGAAATTGGCTACTCCATGGCTTAACCTAAAGCCACAACCTTTTATCCGGAGCACCAAGATCTTTTATTGCCTCATGGGTGCTATTTATTATTTTATACCAAAACTTCAATATTTTCTATATGTCTACGTAGAGTATCCGCCACGGTTAATGGGTGCTCGAGCACCAAAACTTAGCACATGCGTCCGCCCCTGAGGGCAGCCTGGTGCACAAAGCATTCTATATTAGCAGATCGGGGAAAGATCGCACCTCAAGAGGTGTGATATAAACAGCCTAACCTAATGCAAGTATTAGTGATTGCTTCGAGGCCTTGAACCCATAACCTAATCAAAAGTGATAAGATTGTGTATGTATTCTGTCATTTCATCAGAAAACCTATATTATTTGATGGGGCAAGGGCTGCGCTGCGAAAGAAAGTGGCACGCGCAGTGGGAGCCCTTAAATAATTTTTTGTTTTTATTTTGCATGGAGCCTTTAAATAATTTGATGCATTATTCAAGAACCAAATCTCCCTCTAGATTTTAAGTAACCTAAACATTAAGCAAATTGATATGACATAAAGTGATGCAATACTGTTACAAAATATATTGTTATAAGTTAATCATATACTATATATATATATATATATCATCCGGACTTTCGTTAGCACTTGCTTGTAAACAGGGATGGAGTTATGCAGTCGGAAAAGATTCAATCGAATCACATTCGTAAAAAAAAGAAAGAAAAAAAAAAATTATATTGTGCAAATATAGTAAAAAAGCAAAAAATGGTATAATCAATTTTTTTCCGCCCCTTGACATAAGAGAATTTTTAGAGTAGCGACTTTGTGGCTCAAGTTTGTTCATTGCAAGTTTGAACGCTTGGTTTGGCATTCTTGTAATTTTCTTATATCCTTTTATTAGAATTCTTGGTTCTGCTATTATTGCCAAGTAAACAGATAGGTTTAATTACATTCTATCAATAACATTGCTAAATTTGTCCATCTCAAATTTTGTATAGAGGAGAATGAGACTTTTACATTGTATATCCGTTCAATAAACTAATCGCCGGTAAATGTATATTTTTTGTATATTAATATAAAATTTGTATTTTATACATAATATTATATATTTCTTATATATTTAACTAATTTTTTTTTTCCAACCATATATTTTATTAATGGATATAATTATTTTCGGCTGGCCAAATGTGTAACTCGCCTGAGAAGAATTGGACTAAATATGTTCCCAGTCCAGCAGTTACGTCTAAACCAAGGCCCAAAGGTCTACACGAGGTGTTTCCTGCAGCCACGGCGGATGGTTTTCTCTAAATATTTTCCCAATTAGCAAAGATGGGTTTTTTTTGTTTAACTACAAAATACCATACCATCAGGAGAAACCAACAACCTCAAATAAATTAACAACAACAGTAGTAGATTTCCATCTTTTGATATTTATTGAGACAAGTACATATATAATATTATTGCATCTTAAAATCGAAACACCAAAAAGAAAGATCATTAAACATCACACCGACAGATTCTTTTTTTTTGTTTTTTGGATACGGGAAATGGGGAAGGGAATTACAAGGTGGAGAATCAAACCTCACCAACAAGGTGAAAGTTCAGATAGTCAACCAACTGAGTTACTAAAATTCCCCTCGCACTAACAGACTCGATCGAGGTTTATTCACTAATTATTTGTTGCACCAGAAATGTCTTCATTTGCGGCGGAAGGAAGTAAGAATGGTGAGAAGTACCATGGTAGAAAATCCAGCCAAAAGTGGATTAGTTGCTAAAGTACCCTTGTCAAAAAACTTTTGGCTCTTGGTCCTTAATTCTTCATATGCATCAATCCCAGATGATTCAATATTGTCTACCATTCCATTTAAGAAATGTTTGAGTTCAGAACTGACACCATAACCCATACCAACTCCACTTGCCATGAGGAAAGTTAACACCTGCCAATTTTCATTCAAAAACTTTGTAATTATCCACTCAATTAGTTAGATCATTCACTATCTAATTTAGAATAATGAACTAATACATTTGAAAGAATTACGAAAAGGGTCCAAAAATTAACTTGTTTATGAGGTGAGAAAAACCACATGATTAAGGAGATCAAACACCACATATATAACCGATGTGGGACTCTGACACCCCGTATATTACGCGGAGTAAGGATTTTCACTAAAGAGATCCAAAAAATAAACATATGAAGAAGCCAACTAACTAAGGGACTCAACATTTGTTATATATACCTAATGAATAAATGTTGAGTCTAACTCAACTCAAAAGTTTAGCTCATATAAGTTGAAGATTGCTCAGTACCGTAATGAGACCAAACACCCATATATAGCCAAATTTGAAACTCTGACAATTTCTTTCTTTATTATAGTTTTCAAACTGATCTTTAATTTCTCTCTTATCAACTACTTTTATTAGTCAAGTCAAACTGATCTCCCTGTAATAATAGCTAGCAACTATAAATTCAGAGTATGATGGTTGAATTAATTACATAGTTCATCAAATTTATTAAACAAATTATAGTCACGAGAAAGTTAAAAGAAATAATAACTTGAAAATGATTTTGTTTGCCTACTTAATTTAATTTGCAGTGAGTTACTTGGGTAATAACTAATAAAATAGAGTTGCAGAAGCAAACCTTATCTACGTAGAAATCCAACATAACAAGGAACCTGCCATGAATAAGCCTGTTTCCCGTGCAGGCATAATACATTGCGCAAGGTAGCTGAATAATTGAGTACGCAACTGCTCCTATTGCGGCTGCTAGTACATACCTGTGTAAATTGTAATGGTAGAAAATGATTCACAAGTTAATTACAACGAGGAGTGGCGTACGCCAGTGTTTTCAAAGGCGTTTTTTGGGCGAGTCTCAAGACGAATCTCGGAGTGGGGCATATCAAAATTGTGGGGTGCACATGAAAGACGTAGATCTATTAGGTGTCCTAGAATTTGGGGACTAAGCTCAGGGATGTAAAAGCAGAAACCTCGGACGTTAAATTTGATTTATGTTGTTTTAAAATACTTTGTTGTAGAAAATTATTGGTGTAATGATATTTATACTTTATGCTATCATATCTCATGTTGCAGTGATTTTTTCTAAAATATATAAATAAATAAAGCAACTCTCATAGAAAATAACACTGCCATAAATAATTTTTTGAAATGATTCTGCCTAAAATTGATAGGATAGAGATTCCATAAAGACTATGTTTCTGAGGCAACTTTATTCATTTTTTGTCAGTGCTCTTACACTTTTTACCCTTCTCCTTCCTTGAAATATATATACAAAAAATAGTGCAAATATTAGTTGAGGGTGGGGAGGACTAGGAGATGTAGAGATAGACGATGAGATGGATGATGATTTCATTTTAAAGATTATATTATCTTATTCTCATTTTTTCTGTTGTTACCTTTCTCAAATAATAATTATAATAATTTTATCTACATTATTGGTGATTTATTCGAATTTATTTGCAGAATTTTAATGAAAATTTTACTTTTGCTTATTTTTTAGTAATAGAATTATAAAATTGAAGGTACATGATACTTACGCCCGGTAGATCCATGGGTCTACGCCCCTTGTTTCGGGGTTATGCCCCGCCCCGTGCTGCGTAAAACGCCTCACGCCCACACCTCTTAAAACATTAGCGTACGCAGGATTTTTCTAATTGATGTTGACATTTGAAGAAGTGAACAAAGGAATAAATTATTATAACGACATCATATTTTAGAGAAAAATTCAAGTACACTACTACAACTTTCGTCGAAGAATTTTCATTTTTTGAAACTTTTCCATAATAAACTCATTAAGAATTGTAATAGATTTTTTTATTTTATTTTTATATATACACAGCAATTCTCATCAATGGTGGATGTTACCGAAAAATTCCAACAACAAAGAAGAAAAAGAAGAATGGAAAAAAAAATATAAAGTGAACTTATTACGATTGAAAAATCAGCAGAGGAGTATTAGTTTTCTCAAAAAAAAAATTGCTTTACATATTTATGGGAGAAAAGGTGTTTTCACCCTTTATGAACTCTTTTTAGCTTTATATTCCTCTTACAAGAGATTTGCATTTTTTACACAGAAGTGATCTGATTTCCTCCATATTTATCGGCAGAAACCACAATTAATTGAATGTTCACTCAGTTGAATTAGTTTCTCCCTCGTAGGCGAGGAGTCGAGGATCAAGCCTTGTTAGCTTCTACCATATCTTTCATAACAATTCTAAAAAAATTAAAAGAATATGCCAACAAGCTACTAGAGCTCTCATGGCACGTAGTGTCATTGTTTTTTCTCATTGTTTTTATCTATTCATTTTGGTTTTCATATTATTTACCTATATATAAGTAAAAAGGATTTCGATCAAGCGCTGTCAGACCGCTGAATTCAAGATATATACTCACTAACAAAGAATTCAACTTCACTACACTAATAGTATAGGTTACACTATTAGTATATGTTACACTATCAGCGCTAACTACACATTTTACCGTCTATGAAATGGGAATGTGGGATTATGCGAGCTCAAATTAAAAATATATAAAACATGTTGGCTAAAGATTTTTTTAATATTGTTAGTATATATATATATATGCTTGTAATGCAATTACCAGCATAAAGCCCCACTCCTTAATTAATACTAGTAATTCTGATCATTAGAGCAAAATCAGGAGAAATGAGGAGAGTAGAATTTTACCTGTAGGCCTTAATGTCACTGTATTTGGTTTTCTCCCCTCCACTAAGTTCGAAGCTGTTGTTAATCATGAGTGGCACCGTACCATAGCACAAAATCATAGTAATAATTCTTAGAAGAAGGATTGCCGCACCCATAATCCTTTTGTCTTCCATTCTTGCTCTTAATTTTCTTCTCTTTTAGCTATCTTGAGAACAATTCTAAACTGTAAAAGATGCACATTTTTAGGAGGTAGAGAGAGCAACCTTTTATACGTTGGACTAGAACTAGACCAGTCATCGTTATCATGTCCAAGATTTTTGTCTGAATTCGATCTTGTTTGTTTTACGATCGGTAGTACTATATAGATGAAGTTTCCATTATCATTTCACAGTTATGTTCTTTTCTGATAATATAACTTAGCTATGTAATTACATATGTCAAGATTAGGGAAATAATGTTTCTCTTTTTGGATTTGAGCAAGTGATCTTGCATGGGAAACTTCTCTTTTGCATTTAATTGTTAGTACTTGGTAAGTCACCCGTAACTTTATGTTTGATGATTTGCGTCTATACCCACACCCACCCCACCCCCTCCCTTTTTTCTCTTCATTAAATACATACTTTGTATACGGTAAAAACCGGACAACGTTTGTCCGGTGCAAACCGGGGGCAATAAAGGAAAGAAGGCAAACAATAGCGCT